>NW_013651888.1:0-11718 GCF_000499385.1 Eimeria necatrix | reverse complement strand
CAGCAGCAGCAGCAGCAGCAGCAGCAGCAGCAGCAGCAGCAGCAGCAGCAGCAGCAGCAGCAGCAGCAGCAGCAGCAGCAAATTGATCGAAGTTCATTTACAAACTCGCATGCGCACTGGACGAAGCAACTGTACCCCGCTGCTGCTGCTGCTGCCGCTGCTGCAGCTGTTGCTGCTACACTGCTACATCTGCGCTACTGTTGCTGCTGCTACATCTGCTCCTGCTGTTGCTGTTGCCGTTGCTGCTGCAGCAGCAGCTGCTGCTGTTGCTGCTACACGTGCTGCTGCTACGACCGTTGCTGCTGCTGCTGCCACTGCTGCTGCTGCTGCAGCAGCAGCTGCTGCTGCTGCTGCTGCTGCTGCTGACCTGCTTGGGGAAGAAGAAGCAGCAGTTGGCCACGTTGAGCAGCAAACTGGCGCATGCAGCAGCTTGGAGTCTCTTGTGGTTTAAAGCCAATTCACAAGTTGTGAAAAACAGCAAAGAAGAAAAGACAGAAGAAAAACAAGAAAAAAGAGACAAGTGCTCCGACTGAAACGCAACTGCAGCGCAGCAGCAGCAGCAGCAGCAGCAGCAGCAGCAGCAGCAAGGCCACGCTTTCAAAGGGAATTCTTTTCTTTTCGATTCAAATGCAACTTTTAATTCTTTGAACCAAAAGTGGTTTTAATTTCGAGGCATTTTTTGTGCCAAGGAATAAATTAAAATAAATCAAAATAGAATAATAAAATAAATAAAATGAATAAAATAATAAATAATAAACAATTAATTAGAAATAAATAATAAATTGATTAACAAATAAAACAGCTATTCGCCATTTGCTGCTCTTAATGCGGACAAAAGGCACATCCACAGGCCTCCCTACAAACCCTAAACCCTAAACCCTAAACCCTAAACCCTAAACCCTACGTTGGCAAGATGCAGCCCCCAAACAGAAGCGGTGGCGCATGCAAGCGGGAGGAAGCAGCAGCAAGAGACAGGGGGAGCAGCAGCAGCAGGGAGACGGGGAAGCAGCAGCAGCAAGGCAGCGGGGGGAGCAGCAGCAGCAGACAGGCGCGGCAAAGAGCAGCAGCAGCGCGAGAACGCGCAGCAGCAGCAGGAAGCAGCAGCAAGAGACAGGGGGAGCAGCAGCAGCAGGGAGACGGGGAAGCAGCAGCAGCAGGGCAGCGGGGGGAGCAGCAGCAGCAGACAGGCGCGGCAAGGAGCAGCAGCAGCGCGAGAACGCGCAGCAGCAGCAGCAGCAGGGCGGCGCGGCAAGGAGCAGCAGCAGCGCGAGAACGCGCAGCAGCAGCAGCAGCAGCAGCAGCAGCAGCAGCAGCAGACCTACTGAGGAGTTTCCTGTTGAGGTGTTTGCGGAGCAGCGGCGAGCCGACGCAAAGGACCCAAACGCTGGAGCCAAAAAGGGCCCCGAAGCTGCAGTTCAAAAAGGCCCGCAGCAGCAGCAGCAGCAAAGGGTGGTTTTCGGTTTGCTGCAGCAGCGAGGGCGCGAGCGACAGCGCCGGGGGCGCGCACAGCAGCAGCGCAGCAGCGCCGCTGCCCGCGGCCACCAGCGGCAGCTTGCTCAGGCAGCCAGCCATCCTCAGCAGCAGCAGCAGCAGCAGCAGCAGCAGCAGCAGCAGCAGCAGCGGCGGCGGCGGCGGCGGGGGCGGGGGAGGGGAGCAGCGGCGGGAAGCAGAAGGCAAGAAGGGCCGGGGGGAAGCGAAGGGGGCGGGAGAGCGCGGAGAGGCAGCAGCAGCAGCAGCAGCAGCAGCAGCAGCAGTGGCTCCAACAGCAGCAGGCGCGTCAGGAGCAGCAAAACGGAAGCCCGGGAAGCCAGCTGCTGGTGTGTTGCAGCTTTTATTGTTTCTTTTGTTAAATTTGGACTTTTGGCGGAAAAAAGAAAAGAAAAGGAACGCAAGCAGCAGCGCGCAGCAGCAGCTGCTGCTGCTGCCAGCTCGCGCAGGTTGAGAGGCTGCTGGGGGCTGGGGTGTATAGACAGCTCATTTTCGCGGCCTCTTCCGCCTTGTCGAAAACTATTTCGCAAATTAAAATTCATTTAAATCATTTAATTGGCAAAACTGTTTACTTATTGCCTCTCTCGAAACGCGCAGCAGCCAGCGCCCCACTCCGCCGCCGCTTGCTGCTGCAAACGCGAAGCTCGCCAGTTTTAAGGAATTAAAGACTAAATGGAATACTTTTTGAATTTATTTATTCATTTTTCTTTATTTGTTTTTATTTGTTTCTCTTCTTTATTTCTTTTTTGTTTTTTTTCCCTCTTTCCTCCCCTGCTGCAGAGCCACCACCCGCTGCTGTCGGCCACGCAGCCAGCAGCAGCTCTGCGGGGCCCCTGCAGCCCCAGCCCTTTTCTTTTTTATTTATTTATTTATTTATTTATTTTAAATTAAATAAATTAAAAAACAATTTTGCAAAAATCCCGCAAAGAGGCACTTAGTGCCACGCCCACACCCCAACTTCCCACACACTCAATGATCCGCGCCGGGGGCCCCCCTCTTCGTGTCTTGCTGCTGCTGCTGCTGCTGCTGCTGCTGCTGCTGCTCCATTTTGCTGCAGAGCCCTCTCAGTCTTTTCTTTTCTGCGCCGCCCCTTCCCTGGGCGCCTTGGCGCCGCGGCACTGCCCCTGCAGCAGCAGCAGCAGCAGCAGCAGGTGCAGCAGCAGCAGCAGCAGCAGCAGCAGCTGGGCTGCAGGTGGGAGGCCCCTGCTCTTTCCAAAACAGCAACTCAAAGGGCCCCCAGCTGCCTTCTTGTCCAGGTGGGGGGCCCCCCCACTGGGTCCCCCCAACAGGGGGGCCCCCGGGGGGCCCCCCGGGGCCCCCGGGACCCCCGGGGCCCCCAGGGGCCCTGGGGGGCCCCCCGGCCTAGCGGGTTTAGAGATGAGCGAAAAGCACTACAAGCAGCAGCTGATGGTGAGCCTTTGTTCCTGCCTGTCGGTCCTAGGGTTTAGGGTTTAGGGTTTAGGGTTTAGGGTTTAGGGAAGATGTTTGTGGGGCTGGAGGGGTTCTTTTGAGCCGCAGCAAAAGCAGCGTTTTCAAATATCTCAGCAGTTGTATTAGACGAACAAATTAAACAAATCAAATTAAATTAATTAATTTAGTTAATTAATTAATTAATTAATTAATTAATTAAATTATTTATTTATTTATTTAATTCTGCAGGGCAAAAAGTTCACCTCCGTGGGCCGCTCTTCGGTGTCTAGACACTACAGAATCCGCGGCCGCCCGCGGCTGCGAAAGGCCACCGGCCTTCCGGCGAATCCGATAACGTTGCCGGCGCGAAGGTGTTTAAATAAATAAATAAATAAATAAATAAATAAATAAATAAATAAATAAATAAATAAATAAATAAATAAATAATTTAATTTAATTTAATTTAATTAATTTATATTCGTTTGTTTAATTCCTTTCCGTGCAATTCGCTGCAAAAAACGCGCAAGTCCTGCGCCTGCTGCAGCCCGCCCGCCCGCTGCTGCTGCTGCTGCTGCGCTGCTGCTGCTGCTGCTGCTGCTGCTGCTGCTGCTAGGGTTTAGGGTTTAGGGTTTGTGGTTTGGGTGGCTGCAGGTGCATGCTGCTGGGGAAAATGGACAACCGGAAGGCGAAGCGGGTGAGCCACTCGGGTGTACGTACACCGCGAGTGCAGCGGCTCAACCTCTGCTGGAAACGCCTCTGGTGGGCAGCAGCAAAACATTATGTGCTGCTGCGGCTGTCCATGAAGGGCCTCAAAACCATCAAGAAGTACGGACTGCAGCGAGCAGCAGACAAGTTCGGACTCAACCTCGCGGACAAGAGGCTCTTCGCCGGCTACTCCCACAGGTCCGCTGCCGCTGCTGCTGCTGCTGCTGCTGCTGCTGCTGCTGCTGCTGCTTGTGCTGCTGCTGCAGCTTTCCCCTGGAGACGGGGCTGCGGTGGTCTTTTTACTTCAACGCCAAAGCTTATGGAAGTGTTTGCTCTTTCTGTTTGTACACTGCAGAGGAAAGTACCGAAATATGGTGCTGCCGGAGGCCTCAGGGGGCCCCCCAGGGGGGCCCCCAGGGGGGCCCCCAGGGGGCCCCATAGGGGGGCCCCCTGCGACTGTGTCTGCTGCTGGGGCCCCCGTCTGAGTGCAGCGTGAGGCAGCAGAAGCTGCTGGGGAGCAGCACAAGCAGCAAAGGGGAAGGAGGGCGGGGCAAGGAAGGGGAGCAAGTGGGGGGTGCTGAGGTGTACGTACACCTGAGGAGGCGCTGCGCTTCGAGGGGTGCTGAGGTGTACGTACACCTGAGGAGGCGTTCAGGCTTGGAGCAGCAGCGGCTCTTCGAGCGCCACAGCGAAGGTCTTTGCGTGCTTTTCGCCGAAGTCCAGCTGCATGCAAGTGAGCGAAAGTGGAAATAAACAATTAATTAATTAACTAATTAATTAATTTTAATTTTAATTTTATATTTCAAGTCTCACAATTATTATTTTTCTTCCCGCGTAAAAGGGCGCGAGGTAAACAGGAATTGGGGCTGGCGGATCTGCTGCTTCGTTCTCGCTTTCCGGAGCTGCATTGTTGCATGCAAAAAGTGGTTTAAAATTCAAAAAAGAATATTTGAATTCAACAAAAAAGTGTTTTAAATTTCAAAAAAGATCATTTGAAGTGAAAGAAGTGCAGACTTGCCTTCGGCTCGGTTCACGATCACGCAGAGCTGAGCTGTACGTACACCCCAGATGCCGCCACTTGCCGAACTTGAACTTTCGCTTTCTCACTATTTGTGCATGCGTTGTAAAGTCCCATTTCAGGATTTTTTCGAAGAACTGCTGCTGAGGGAGCAGCACTTAAGTAAATCACTTGGCCTCCCGAGCCCTGGCTGCAGGATTCCGCAAGTTCAGCAGCTGCTGCAGCAGCTGCTGCCGGTTTGCTGCTGCTCACCTGCGGCCGAGGACTGCAGCAGCAGCAGTAGCAGCAGCAGCAGCAATGAGCGAAGGAAGCGGAGACGGAAGCTGCGTCACTCACTCTCCTGCAACTGCTGCGGCTGCTGCTGCTGCTGCAGCGGCTGCTGCAGCTGCTGCTGCTGCTGCAGCGGCTGCTGCAGCAGCTGCTGATGGTGGACGTCGGCGCCGACTTCCACAAGAGTTCTGGAGTTAACTTTGTTTAGTTTGGAAAGTTTTGAAGTGAAGAAAACGAACTTGACGACGACGGCGGCTTCCTCTTCGAAGCTGCGGGCGCGAGGTGTACGTACACCCCAAGCTGCAAGTCTGTTTCTCTCACGCCTTCGCCAGCCTCTTCGTCATAACATTTTGTGAAGAGCGTTTTGCATGCATTTTGAGGGGACAGACTTCTCCTGAGAAGTGGTGGCCATTTGTTTGAATAAAAGCATTTAAATGCAATTCCTTTTTAATATTCCAAAGACAAAGTCACCTTGCATGCGCTCTGGGGCTGGCGAGCTCAGGGTTTCCCGCAGCAGCAGCCACTCCGGGGGTTTGCTGCTGCTGCTGCTGCTGCTGCTGCTGCTGCTGCTGCTGCTGATTTTTTGGTTTTTCGCGCAGATTTTCATTCTTTGTTTTGCGCTCAAGTGGAAGTAAACAGTGTCTGGACAGCGCATGCATCCATAGGTGCTTTAATGGACTTTAATTCCCTTTTTTGTTTGGATTTCTTTTTCGTTTTAATTTCTTTTTGGTTTTAATTTCTTTCCTCTTTTGCAACTTTGCGGCTCACTGCACTTCGCCGTGGGAAACACTTGCTGCGTCTTGCGAGGCAACTGCTTGGGCTCTTTGGGTTTATTTATTTCGAAGACTTCTTTTTTAAAAGGTCCTTTCACGAAGATCTTGCCGGCGTTGGGGCTGTAGGTCCTTTCGAAGCAGAGCTGCAGCAGCAGCAGCAGCAGGAGCAGCAGCGGGGCTCTTAACTATGAAAAAAAAAGGTCTTGAAGTTAACTCACGGGGGCAAACGCCCACAGCTGGGCTCTTGTGCTCGCGCCCACATTTTGAACTGTTATCCCGTTGGCCTGGGGAGGGGCTTTCCCGCTGCGGGTGGCGGCTGCGGAGATCTGGCTCACCAGAACAACAATAATAAGTCCATTCTGGCGAATTGAAAAGAATTAAAACAAATAAAAAGTCAAAAATAAAAAGAATTGAGAAAATAAATTCCGTTTCCGCGCAGGACTCAGCGCGAACTCACCGGGTTTCGCGTCGCCGGCGCAGTCAACCGCCCGCCCGGCTGCGGAAACCTTCAGTGAAAATGCAGAAGTTGCAAAAGAAATGAATTGGACTTACTCGAGTGCCCACAAGAACATCTGCAGGCCCGTCAAAGACTAAGTCGAGAGCTTCCTCGAAGTCTTTGTGGGTTTCCATCATTGCAGTGAAGGCCGCGGGCGCGCCGCCGGCGCCGCCCACGGCGGCGGCGCGCATGGCCGCTGCGAGGAGCAGCAAAAGCGACAGAAAGGGAAGCGAAAAGCAAAACATAACAACTGCATTTAATTTAAAATAAAAATGGCGGAGGGCTTTTGTGGAACGGCCGCCGCACGGCTGCGGGAAACTTGAACGGGGTTCTGGAGCTGCCTATACACCCCAAGTTCGCCGGCTGAATGCAACTTCACTTCTGCGATTACGCCACTAATGTTGTTCTGCATTTTTCGGTGAAAAGCCTGGCCCGTTAACTTTGAAAAAGAAAATTAAAAAAAAACATTTAAAAGTAATTGTGTGAAGTCTTTTCGTTTCGCCGGCCGGAAAAGCGCAGCGAGAAACCCGGCGCAGCAGCCCGCCTCACGCGGAGCCGCTGCAGGAAAGCCCGCGGATTCCGCGCTTTCCGCCTTTTCTTTCGAACAAAGAAAACGAGTTTTGAATTTTGGAAAAGAGAAAAAGAAAGAAATTCGAAAAAGAGCCGCGCTTTCCCGCGGATCGCCCCAGTTCAACTTTGCTGCTGCGGCGAAAGCTGCAGCCCGTCGCAGGCCAAGCCCAAGGCGCTCACTTTGCCCATCAAGGCTTTCAAGTCGCTCGTCTGCAGTTCCCTCGCCACGTGAGTCAGCACTGCGTGGGTCACTTCCATGGCTCTGCACGCAGCAAATGAATTCAACTTTTGAATTCAACTTTTGAATTCAAGTTTTGAATTCAAGTTTTGAATTCAAGTTTTGAATTCAAGTTTTGAATTCAAGTTTTGAATTCAAGTTTTGGAATTCTGTTTTGCCCTTCGAACTGCTTCCTGCCCGCTGCATGCGCTGCACCCTCGCCCGCTGCGCTGCAGCACGGGCTGCAGGCTGTCAGGGACTCTGCTGCTGTGAAGCAGCACCTCTCGGCCTGCCGCAGCAGCAGCAGCAGCAGCAGCAGCTGCTGCTGCTGCTGCTGCTGCTGCAGCTCTCAGCAACGACGGAAGCAGGGGAGATGCTGCTGCAGCAGCCTTTAAGCGGCCGCCTGCCGCGCGGACAGCGTGGGTTTATTTGGAATTAATTTGCAATTAAATGCCGCAGTGGACTTATTTGAATAAATTTGAATTTGAATTAATTTGAATTTGAATTAATTTGAATTTGAATTAAAAATAAAACTGAATTAAAACGAACTTTCTCTTCCCCTCAGGAGACTCCAGGGCCTCCGGCGCAGGCAGCAGCTGCGCGTTGTTGCGCGTCTTCGCGTGGGCGCAGTTGGCTCTTCCGATGCAAATTAAAAATTCATTTTCGTCTTTTCTTTCTTTTTCAAAACAAGCAGAATGAACAACTCCCGCCTTCTCCATGGCTTCCTGCAGCACGCGAGCAGCACAGACACCCAGCTGCCTCTATGCAGCTGCTGCAGCGCAGCAGCAGCAGCGCAGCAGCAGCGCCGCAGCAGTGCTGCAGCGCAGCACAGCAGCAGCGCAGCAGCAGCAGCAGCGGGCAGCGGAGGCCGGGCGAGTGGGGCCCCTGTACCTTCACAGCGGGGCTCAAAGCGTAGACCCTTTCCCCTGCGCCCTCGAGCGACTGCTGCACCTGGGGGGCCCCCAGGGGGCCCCCCAGGGGGCCCCCCAGGAGGCCCAGCAAAGGCCAGCCCGAAAGCCAACAAATTGAAAGGGAAATGGAGAAGAAGAAAAATGCGGCTTGCGCAGCAGCTGCGGCGGCTGCCTTGAGGCGAGCAGTGCAGTGTCTGTACATCTCAGCGGGCGCGCATGGGCGCGAAAGCGACTTTTAAACGCGAAATGGCGAAATAAAAGCGGCAAATTCGTTTTTAAAAGGTAAATTCATTCTAAAAAAGCAAAAAAGAAACAAATAAGCAGCCAGTTGCACAGAAGGAGTGGGAAGCGCCGCCGGTCGGCGGCGCCGGCTTGCGCGCGGTGGCTGTACACCCCAGCTGGGACTGAGCAGTTCTCCAAAGATTTAATTAAATTCACAATTATTAAATCTGAAATAAAGTAAAAATTAAAGTCAGGCTCCAGCTTTCTGCGAGAAACCAGCCCCCAGTCTGCAGCAATGCGAACAGCTTGCAGCTGCTGGGGGCCCCCCGAGGGGCCCCCGACCAGACTGCTGCATCCTCTCGAAACAGCGGAGACTTATTCCTTAATCAAATAACACTCTAGTATTGAATTTAACATTAAAAATGGAATATTACAAAGTTTTAATGTTTTTGTTTGCCCGCCAGTTGGCTTTTTTTCTTTTGGTGAGACTTGTTCAGCCCTGCATGCGCCTGGCTTTGAAGATCTGCACAGGCGCTGAGGTGTACAGACAGCAAAAACGAAAATGAAGTTTTCAGACGCTCAGCTGCTGCAGTCCTCGCCAGGTGTACGTACACCGGAACTAGCTGCAAGTGCACACGAGCTCCATTTCACTTCATTCCTTTTATTCATTTATTCATAAATGTTTATTGTTGTCTCTCATTTAAATGACTTCGTCTTAAATGCCATTTTTGAGCTGCAACACACGCACTTTTCATCCAATATCTAACGGCCGCCCCACAAAACCCTAAACCCTAAACCCTAAACCCTAAACCCTGAATTCTCTGCCCGGCTTTCCGGCCTCTTTCTGCGCAACGGAGGCCCGCAAGCAGGCCAAAAGATTATGCAAACTGAGCCGCAGTAGTAGTAGTAGTAATAATAATAATAGTAATATTAATAATAATAAGAATAATAACAATAATAATAGTAATAATGGTAGTAGTAGTAGTAGTAGTAATAATAATAATAATAGCAATATTAATAATAACAATAACAATAATAATAATAACAATAATAATAATAATAATAATAACAATAATAATAACAATAATAACAATAATAATAATAATAATAATAATAACAATAATAATAATAATAATAAGCAAACCATGCCAGCAGCTAAACACTCCAGTGTAACTCGTGGCTCGAACGGCTGCACCCCAGCAGCACAGAAAACTGCAAATAAGCTGCCATCCCTCCCCAGCAGCAGCAGCAGCAGCAGCAGCTGCTGCTGCTGCTGCTGCTGCTGCTGCTGGCCCTAGCACCTGGCTTTCAGTTCTCAGGGAACTTTTTCTAGAGGCTGGCTTTCTGGGATTCCCGAATAAAATAAACTGATTAAATTAATGAATTAAATGAATTAATTTAATTAATTATTTAATTAAATTAATTAATTAATCAACTAAATCCATTAATTTGATTAGTTGATCACTACCTCAACCAAGACACACTGGGTTTTCGTTTTTGACCTTAGCCCGACTTCTGCTGCAGCAATTCGCAGCAAACCTCCGGGGCTTTGGGGGCCCCCAGGGGGCCCCCAAAGCCCCTGGGGGCCCCCACGGGGCCCCCAAAGCCCCTGGGGGCCCCCCAGGGTCTGTCCCCTTGGGGCCCCCCGTGGGGCCCCCGCCGCCCCTGGGGGGCCCCCAAGGGTCTTTAGGGGGCCTCGAGGGGCCCCCTGGGGCCCCCCTGGGGCCCCCAAAGCCCCAGGGAGGCCCCCCAGGGTCTTCAGGGGGCCCCTTGGGTGCCCCCTTGGGGCCCCCAAAGCCCCCGGGGGGCCCCCCGGGGTCCTGAGCGGGCCTCTAGAAGCCCCCTGGGGCCCCCCTTGAGGCCCCCTTGGGGCCCCCTTGGGGCCCCTTTGGGGCCCCCTTGGGGCCCCCTTGGGGCCCCCTTGGGGCCCCTTTAAGGCCCCCTTGGGGCCCCCCTGGGGGCCCCTCAGACAAGACGAGCTAGAAAAAAAGGCAGAAGAAGGGGCTAAGGGAAACTGCGTTGCATGCAAGTAAAAATTTGTTTTTTGGAAAGAAAAGAAGAAAGGAGGACACAAGTGTGACCTCAGATTTGCTGCTGCTGGTTGCTGCTGCTGGTAGCTGCTGCTGGTAGCTGCTGCTGGTAGCTGCTGCTGGCTGCTGCTGCTGGTAGCTGCTGCTGGTAGCTGCTGCTGGTAGCTGCTGCTGGCTGCTGCTGCTGGTAGCTGCTGCTGGTAGCTGCTGCTGGTTGCTGCTGCTGGTTGCTGCTGCTGGTTGCTGCTGCTACTTGCTGCTGCCGCTTGGCTGCTGCTGGCTGCTGCTGCTGGTTGCTGCTGCTGCTGCTGCTGCTGCTGCTGCTGCTGCTGCTGCTGCTAAGAGCCCAGCCCGAGGAGCGAGTTCAAGTCGACCTCGACGTCGAGCAAGTTGGCAGTGTAGAGCTGCTGCAGCAGCTGCGCACAAGCAGCAAAAGAGGGCCTCAAAGAAGGGTCTTGCTGCAGACAGCTGCGGAGAAAGCCCCTGAGGGGCCTCGGGATCTTGTCGAGGGGGGGGCTGACTCCTCCGTACCCCACAACTGTTATCAGGTGCGCGGAAGACGCGATCCCTGCAGCAGCAGCAGCAGCAGCAGCAGCAGCAGCAGCAGCAGCAGCGGCGGCGGCGGTGGTGGTGGTTGTGGTGGTGGCCCCAAGTCGCGTGCTGCCCTCGCTCCACAGCCAGCCCCCTTCAGCAGCAGCAGCGCCGCAGCAGCGCCTCGGAAAGGCTGCTGCAGCAGCAGCAGCAGCAGCAGCAGCAGCAGCAGCAGCAGCAGCAGCAGCAGCAGCGTTGGCTGGGCTCACCTGAGAAGGGCAAGTCGCCCATGAGCATTTCCCAGAGGACAATGCCGAAGGAGTAAACGTCCGCAGCAAACGTGAAGGGCTCTCCGCGCAGAACTGCAGCAGCACAGCAGCGCAGCAGCAGCAGCAGCCATGCAGCAGCAGCAGGAAGCCATGCAGCAGCAGCAGGAGTCCGAAAAGCTGCTGCGCTGCTGCGCTGCTGCGTTGCTGCGCTGCTGCTTTGCTGCGTCTTACTCTCGGGGGCCATCCAGTGGTGAGTGCCTACGCATCCGAGGTGCGCAGCATGTTCCTGCCCCTGCTGCTGCTGCCGCTGCTGCTGCTGCTGCTGCTGCTGGCCCGCAGCAGCAAGCACCGTGGCCAGCCCGAAGTCGCAGAGACGCACCTCGCCCGCTGCTGTCAGCAAAATGTTCGGACTCTTCAAGTCGCAGTGCAGCACGCCACTTGCATGCAAGTAGTTCATTCCCAAGGCCACTTCGCGGGCCAGCCGCACGGCCTGCTGCAGCGGCAGCGGCCCGCTGCGCTGCAGCAGCTCGAAGAGCGAGCCGCCGCCCGCGAACTCCGTCACCAGTCCGTACACCGGAGGCCCCACAACCCCCAGCAGCAGCAGCACGTTCGGGTGCCGCAGCAGCGAGAGTACGGACACTTCAGCAAACAAACTCCGCTCCAGACACTGGCTGTCCCGGTGCCGGAAAGCCTTCACTGCCACCAACATTTCCCCGCAAGCCCCGTCCTCCTGCTGCTCCTGCTGCTGCTGCTGCTGCTGCTGCTGCTGCGAAGGAGCAGCAGCAGCAGCAGCAGCAGCAGCAGCAGC
>NW_013651887.1:0-12246 GCF_000499385.1 Eimeria necatrix | reverse complement strand
TTCTTCCGAACTTGACATTACCGCAGTGCAGGTAAAGGCACTGTTTAAGTTCGGGCTCGACTATGTCGGGAATATCCTGAAGTCGAGCAAAAAGGATTACAGGTTTTGTTGCAGCTGCGCGTAGGAATGCCTGTGTTTGCTCTGCTAGCAAGACGTTGTAGGCCCTTTGCACGAGTTTTGTTTGATTTGGGGCGCAGCTGGGAGTGACGGAATGAGCGCTGTTCAAAGCGGCGTTGTGCATGCAGTATTGTGACTGTATTTGTGCATTGTAAGTAGTATAGTCTGTTGAATTGCCGTAGAGGCGTCGCACAGTCAGCTGGGAAGATGAAGATCCATTCGTTTGCTGGTCGAATTTATACTGTTACGCGCAAATGCTCACACCAGAGCTTGTTAGCAGTGTGATGCGAGCTTGACGGCGACTCAAAACATTGTGTCTTATGTTGTTTTGGCAAGCTTTGGCAACGCGTGTTTTCTGACGCTGACTGAAAGCCCCTCTCTGGACGCGTGCGTCGCTCTGTCTATAGCGGCGCCTGCTGTCCTCCAAAAAGGGTAAACTGCTCACGACTAGGTGGTTGTTGCAAGTATTAGGCGCTTGTCTCATACTTGCTACTATGGCGTGACTGCACCATGGCAGTAGTGTCAATTGTATACGGAGTTTGGTCGCGCTGCAGCGTTTTGCACTGTCTGATATACCATAATCGAAAATGTGACGAATGTGTGATGTTTGCTGACCGCCTAAAGTATTCGTGATACTGCATGTGCGCATAGAATAACGGGTTGCAGTGTTGTGACGCACGACGTGTCGGCGCGTGCTGCCTTGGAGAAAAAAAGTAGTTGGGCATCTGCGTCTGTGGCATTTGAGCTTTTAACAGAAAGCAATATGAAAGCTCGTGCCTTTCTGAATTGACCTGAGAGAGTGGCAGTGCTTTCTTATTTCGTCATCGCACGACAATAGCATTGTGCAATTGCAACTGATAAGTTTCATATATCCCCATGAAATTTTGTAGAGAGTGCGTTACAGCGAGCCCATTTGGAGTGTTTAAGTCGTACGACGCGATTCGTTCTGCTAATTATAATGTTTGCTGTCCACATGGGGGAGCCGTGGAACCGTCTTGTCTCTTGGGTCCGACTCTGAATTTTGTCTTTGATTCATTGCGGACGAAAAGCAGTGATAATAATGATGGACGGTACGCTTAAGCGCAAGTGAGTGCAGGATTTGCTGAAGCATTGGCAAGGGCGTGCATAACGCTTCTTCATGGCGTAGATGCGGCTTTCGGTGTGTTCAGCATGAATCGGCGTCTCCTTGCTGTGAACAAATCGCAAAGAAAGGTAAGAGGGACACCAGGAATTGCGGATTATTGAGAATTAAGCCTGTCCTTTGTAGAACTAGTTGAAACCATGTGTACTTGCTGTTTATGCGAGATCGGGTCACAGACTGCGGTGTGTTTCCGGAGCTACCTTCGGAGAAAATAAATTGTGACAATGTCAACTTCGGGCACAAATTTTTCACTATGCGGGCCACGTCCTTGCGAAAGTACATATTCAACAGGTTTCCGCCAGAAAGAGTGCTACCATTTGGATGGCAAGGAGAATGAAGCGCTGTTTGGGGGCAATGTGTGCTTGCGTATTGCTAACGTTAAGCAGCAGCTGCGAATTTGGAGCCGTAAGCGCAGCAGATCCCAATACGTAGGCTATTTGTTGAATCATGACGCTGAGATTTCCGGGAAGCAGGCTTTTGTGTGCGCATTATTTTAAGTGCTGCGAAGCACTGTGGGAGGCAATCAAAGAAAAACATGAATCTTCTGGGCTTGGAAAAGTTAACACTGTTTTCCTCCACTTTATTGCTCCATGCTTTTCGGTAACTGGTTAGTTCGATGGCGGCTGCATAACCATGGGGTAATACCAAATATGCATGACATGCATTTAGAAAAAGAGACGCACCAGCATGGCGTATTTGACAAGGCCGTTCATCGAGCCGAAATTACCCGGAGCGCACAGAACGATAAGCGATTGTATGTGTAGTTCGATGCAGACGCTCACGGTTTCGCAGCTCGCTTTCTGGCTAGGTCAGATTTCACCGAATGTGTTTTAACGGAGCTTTGAAGGCGTAGTAATATCTTTTGAATTATTTAGAATTAGTTACAGAGCCAAACCTGAGGACTAAGGCAAGGGCGCACATGTAAAGCTGGTTGTTCTGGACTTCTTTTGGAGAACTTTCGGATACTGGAGACGAGGGTAGATCGAAAACGCGCACCATGCTTGGTGAAATAACATTGTTGAAGTGGAAGTAAGTTTGTCCAAAGAGAGTGGGTCCAAAGCAAAATCATTACGTTTGAAGAATTAGAGAAGTTCTGAAATTGCGCCTTTGCATTATTCTCTTGGAGTTCACATTCCCACAGCACAGGCAGGGCAGCCGATATGCAAGCAGCAGTCTATGACGGCATTGCGGCTTTTGCCCAAAGCTCCTGTCTTGACGGTTTCTCTTTGCAGGAGTTCGGGGGTGAGATTTACAAAAACGTGAGCTTGCAGTGCCAAACACCCTCTCCCCTCGTACAAATGCCTGCGTCGTTTAAGCATTTGGGTCATGAACGTGAGGGACTGCAGAGAAATGACGGTTGGCAGAAGGCGATGCTCTTTGCACGCTAAATAAAGGTAGTCTCAACAAATATTTCTTGGGGCATAATCATCATACTTCATTGTGCACAAAACAACTCGCAGAGAGACAAAGCTTCCGTTAAAGAGAAGCTTCGGAAATTTGGCGGTCGCTTTAGGGGCTCTCTAGCTGAGAAACGGCATCGTTTGTTGCAAAAGACTCGCACCATCGGATCCATGTGTGATTCCTATGTCTAATCTCATATGATGTTTGAGGCAGCGGCACTGAATAACTGACTAAAGCGGGCAGCAACATTTAGAATGCATCAAACACTGCAGTTGCTGAGCACGAAAAAAATGAGGGCTACAGAAGCTCTGGTTTGTAAGGCTAGAGGCTTTTTCTGGATAAGTTTGTGGTAGAGCTAAGAATCTGCGATGACGACACAGACGAGCTCACAAAAATTTCAGGACCGTTTCGCTCCAGCACTTATGGTAGTAATGCGCTTCCGGAACTGGGCTTTTCTCGTTATGATTTGGATTTCGAAATGCCTATTCTATCATTTCTGAAAACGAATTGATATTTTGAGGGACATAAACTGACCATATATGCTTCTCTGTGTTTTTTGAATTACAAAAGATGAGTGAAAATTTTGAATCGTAAGTGATGGCAATGTGTAAAACCTTTTCGTGCGTCCAGAAAGGTGGCGTTTTTCCAGAATGTTGCAAGAATGAGTGTAGTTGGGGACGAGAAGCAAAGCTTCATACATTGATGATTGACTGGCTAAAATCCCGTGCTGATGCTATGCTGACATACTGATTTTGCCACGTTGAATTCTCTTAAAAGGTGCTCACAAAGTATCGTTGATCCCGCGTCATGTGTTTCCGTTGGAATTTGAATGGCTGCTTTAGTCCGGCCAAAGTTCACTCCATGTTACGGAAGAAGAGCATGCATGTCTCTATTTCTGTCACATTCGTTTACACATGGGCTTGAATGATCCTTGGGCAAATAATAAAAAACTTTGTTGATCCAGCACTCAATGATTGCCAATATTCATGGTAGGACTTTTGTGTTCCTGCAGCAGCGTTGCAGCCGACATCCAATCAAATAATTTGCGTTGCCTAACATACCATGATGCAGATGTTGCATGAAATAATGCATCATATTTTACTATTGGTTAATATTTTCAAAGCATATGTACCCTGTGGCTCTATTGTGGGCTAGAGCTACTGTGCGAGTGTAGCGAACTCGTTCAACTGCCTGTGCTTTGTTTACGTGCAAGATGTGGCACTTATGCTTTCTAGTAGGCTACTATAAACGAAAGTCACACCACTTCTTTCGATCGGCTGCTCATTCTTTTCCAGCTTTCAGTTAACACAATGGGCCCTTTATGCATTTTCGCCCTCTTTTAGAAAGCGTGCAGGACGGTCAGACATGTACAGACAAACTTGAAGTAAGAGACAAGAAAAACGTGTTATTTTCCCACCACACTTCTGGAAGCACACGAGTTCGTGCAAATATTCCATATATGGGATCAACTACAATAGTCGGATATGCAGCTCATGAAAACTGCGGCTCATGTTGATGGGCAGTCTTCAGTTCGAGTAAGCTTGTATGCGTAAGCATTCGAGCCGCTCAACGCCCCCTGATAATGTTAACAACGGTAATTTTGCTAGGTGGCTTTACGAATACATCAAAAGCAAGAAACAGAAGGGAGAATGCACTTCAGCAGATTTCAGCGACTTGGCTGCCCTTATCCAGAGGAGAACCATCTGCATATACATGCATCGATGCACATATTTTTTTAGGAAGTGTGTCGTGTAGCGGTCAACGAATTTTCCCGCATTATTTCAACTCTGTACATGCATGCAGTGAGCATGGGGGGGAAATGATGTAGTACGTCAAAGTGGGGCGACGAAAACCTATTTTGCTTGAGTTTATATCTTGTTGCGTTCAGTTGAGCGCGCATTGCCCTTTTCATGTACCTATGTGCGCTCAACAAGTTCTGAACGAGTTCTCAATCTGTCGGTATAACAGCTGTAGTTGCTATTTGTTGCACATTTTCCAAACAAGCTAAGAATTTTTCTTACAGTGGTTCATAACTCGCTTTAGAATGGTAATTCTATGATACACAGCTTTCACTATGCTTGCATGGTTATATTCTGCCAGGGACTAGCTTGGGAACGAATGAGTATTCCCAGAAGTAAGAAATATTCATTTAGCCATGTGTGTTTCAGATATGGTGTCGAGACTTGCCTCATACAAGTAGGGCTGCGTGGGTAGAACCTTTTCAAGGATAAATACGCACAGGAATGGATGTGTATCATGCTAGTTCATGATGTATGGTGATTTGGACTTGCGAATGCTACAGCGCGGGGCAACATCACAGCATCTGCATCTCACGACCCTGGTGTGTGAACAATTGAGCAGAGTGAGGCTTACACAGATGTGTTTTTCTGTCGCTAGTAGTACGATTAGAAACGCAAAGAAAATGCGCTCAATTGAGACCTATAAAATCCTCTTGTCCAACCGTTCAATGCTCCATTGTGTATTTTGCTGAGCATCTACCCAACTGACATAGTGCATGAATTGAGCCTGCCGTCATTCCAAAACACTCATAGGGTGAACGTGGGATACAAATGTGCCGAGTTCTGCGCACCGTGTACTATACGTGTCGATTGATACACAACATGTGCACCCCATTTCCGGCTCTAATTGGCTCATGAGAGCCCCGCAAACAAGCTTTACAGTGATGCACTGATAACAATTAGGGCAGATGCGAAGAGCTCTTGCAGTTTGCTAACGTAACTTGTATCCTTCTTCAAGCATAACTTGCCACTCGTTTGGTTTTCCAAAATCGAGCTCTTTTGGATTTGGACACTTCTCTTCGCATGCAGCGTCATTTGAGGTCTATTCTAGAGTGGCCGCTCACAATATCATAAACAATTGTCGATTCGTGTGTTGTTATTTGATCTGCTCTAGCCAGTGCGCTTCCAATCAAGAAGCAAATGACCGAAAAGTTGGACATACGACACTTACTGACTTGAACTGTCCCTAACGCAACAGCAAATTTCAGACATTTAGTTGCTTGTGATACTCAGCCAGGACCTCGGTAGGCTCTTTGAAATTTTCGATTTTTTAATGTGTTGAAAAAGAAAGCTGGACAAAATGCAACCTATGATTCTTGATAGACGCCCACGATACCCACCTGAGACAAGGCGCTGCTACCTTTGGCAAATGGTAGAGATAGCAGTGCATTGCCTCATGTGGGCATCTCGGGCAACTGCGAGGTGGCTTGAAAACTATATTAAGCGTTCCAGGTGGTCAATACAATATTGCATACATTTTCGCTTGGCATATTACGAAGCTTGTGCCAAGCTGCTTTTGAAGCACTTCGTGCAAGTTCAGGCAGGATGATGGTAATTTTGATCCGTCACTATGCACGCGCAACAAGCAAGCAGGCAGAAAACTAGTTTGTAGCTGGCACGCGATCACGTCTTAAAACTACCGCTCAGTAATGACTGTGAACAGCTCAACTGCATTTACTTGCTACACTGCGACCCAGCTAGTAGGCTTTGCAATCCCACTTTGGGAAAAAAACCCCACATTTGATCTAGGAGGATGGAGCCAAGTCCACGTGTGTTAATGCTTTTATCGTTTCACACCTATGACAGAATGCACGACTTGAATTTGGGCGCTTAAAAGGCCCAAGTGCCGAGGTAGGTATCGTGATACGCGCAGGCGAAAACCAACATATTTGCTCGTCACTGCTCACAGGAAGTTAATTTCATGTATTTTGGTGTCGCGATCTCTGTGCACGAGAAGCTGAAGCATTGCAGTCGTACAAAGACAGAATCTTCTGTGATGCTTCCTCCTAGTGTAGTTCCCATGCTGGAAAATGATGGTCCAAAGTGGCACAGGCAAGGGCCCTTTGTCACTTGAGGTGGAATGCCGACGCGCAGGTTTTATGCAATTCATTAAGATCTTCTAAGCAATTGCGTGTGTTTAAGCAAGCGCTCCTACACACAAGTGCAATCGACGCACTAAACAGTGCTGAAACTGAAAGTGCTGAAAATTGTGCCCCGTTTAGCTGGTGTGTTTGCCACAGGCCGTACTAACTTCGCCAAAGACAGAAGCACGAAAATGGCTCACGCATGAGGTAAGAGCAACAAAGCTGCGTGTTTGCATACTGATGCAACGGCGGCCACTCAAGATTGGATTTGGCGCCTTCGGCTACAGCTCAACATTGCATCAATGGACATCCATGTTGATACCATTAAAGTGGCTGAATAGGGCAACAGAGTCGCACGAAAAACTGTTCGAAGTAGGAATTATGCTAGATTTAGGTCGCGGTATGATAAAAGAGCGTATGTTGTGCACCGAACAACCGATAACGATGCCTTAAAAACACCCAGCCTACTTACTGTGCTAAAGTTAGATTCACGAAGCACCACCATATGATGACCTGAACGTACGTTGCCTACATTTTGTTGCAAGTGGGACGATTGCGATCGTTCTCCTAGGAATATTCAATGTTCTGAAGAACGTGGTTGCTGTCTGCGTGATGGCCACAAAGGTGCGTTGGTCCATGGGCAGGTGGTTGCTCAGGTGGCTCATGACTGTATCAATAATTTTGAAATTCTGGCCAGGCAAGCGCCTTTCGAAGGGCGGAAATTGGCGACCAGTTGATACTGTATCGAGTGCCTTGCAGCTGGCCAGTAAAGAAAACGTCTACCCGAAAACAGGCAGTATGCATAAATCTAAATCGAAGCACCGGAATATAGGCTATGCAAAAGGTGACTCGGAGCTTCGACATACCTGACAAGACATATCGTTGAGGAAGAAGAAAACTGCTGCATCGGGAACTGCTGTACTTGGTACCCCACGAAAAGATTGTATGTTTTGCCGCGAACGGAACGTTTCAGTTGTGGATATTACACTGAGCATTTTCTTGCACGATCCAACAGCCTTTCAGTCACAATGATGCATAGACACCCTTCTCTAGAGACACTTACTTAGCGCCAAGCTTGAAAATCTAATTTGTTCTTGAGACATCGCATTGAAGATGAATATAGCTAAGAGCTTCTACAGTTGAGGCATCATAAATTCGCAAGAGGTCACAATGCCGGTAGACTTGTCTAATGTGCTTATATTTAACGCCGACTACCCATTTGTTTTTACGTAGAGCACGGCACTTCACAAACAGTACGCATAGCACTGCTGCTTCTGGATTTCAGTGGTAAAATGCAGCAATCCACGACATGTTACAGGGCGTAGGCTACATTTCAACTGATACAATCTCAGATATAGGCGTCCTCACAATAGACAATAAGCTACTTTCTGCATGAGTGTACCTGTGTTACAGACTGGAAAAGCAGGATACCAAAGCAATACGCGAGACATGAACTCAGATAACCACTTGAACAATCTAACGGGCGATTACGCATTGTGAGACAAATGTGCCTTTGCTCAACACCGAGCTTGCATGCGTTGCCATCCCAGTCGTGACATGCGCTTGTCTTGAGCAGTGGACAATGCGACGTTCGGCGCTGAACAAGCACTATGGCTTTGCTTATTGCGTAGGCTTTGCCGGCCGGCTGCACTCCTATCCACTGTGAACTCTTAAGCTGGTGCGCTTCCAACGTATGACCATTTAGACTTTGTCGAAGAGTGTTGTCCACAGGGATTAAGCAGTGGGCAATCTGACAACCAGTTTTTTCGTTCAGAACGAAACGCACCTAACGCATCATTCCGTTTCATCCGTAGTTCATGCGTTTGCAGGGCACTGATAAAAAAGCACAGAAGTGGAGTGGAACGAGTTGACGCATGCGCCTTTCCTCACAAACCTCACTGCATGTGTTGGCGTTGGCGCACTGAATGCATGCAATCTAGCAAAGTGTGTCTGAATAGCAGGATTGACGAGCGGCAGAAACGTTGCACAATTTCATGTAGGACAAACGGGACATTGTTGCATGAAAAAGAGCCAAAAGGAGCGAATGTGGCAATGATGAAGTCAGTTTTCCAGATCGAGCTGCTCAGTGGTGTTCTGCATGCGGCGTCGTTTTCGGCTCTTAATCTGGCTGCGGGGGATTCACATGCTTTACGCAAACTTATTTTGTGCTGTTTCCGTCTGCATTGGCTGCTATTTCATCTTTCATTTCGAAATCGAGTTATGTGCCTGGATGGTGGGAAATTCGTTTGGCGTTTAGCTTGCGTAAGCGATAGCGCTTGGAAAACCGAGCAGTGCAGTGCTATGCGGCAAGTTGTGGGTGGAACGTTGACCGCATCTGTGGTTGCACTTGCGTTGTTTCTCAGCTGTGCAGTAGGCCATCGCTAGGAGACAGCTGAGGTCTAATGGATTTTCTACTGCATTAAAATGGGCTCTGTTTAAAGTTATTTGCGTCTTTTTGTTCTCCTTTGTCTAGCTCCAGATTACTTGAGTTGCTTGAAATGGCAGCATCGCAGTGGAGGTTTTCGACCTCGTCTAGCCGGCTGATTGTATTTGTATGGCGTGCACCGACTAGCGAAGCACCTGAACTCCCCCGGCAAACTGAGCGTTTAGTGCAGTTTATCATCTTCTAGAATGCAGCCGATAACGCTTGTTTTCTAGACTGGAGTTTCGATCTACTGAAGCGTATGCTGAAGAGCGATCTCGTTTTTTGTATGGGCGTTTTTACCGTTCTTCTTTTTGCGGGCCACTTACAGCGTTTCGCGGCCGAGCTAATCACGAAAAAATTACGTTAGAAAGTGCGGTGGCGACTAGCTCAAGTTAAACGCTGCGCGTTTTTCGTCTTATTCGCACATTTCCGTAGCATGCGTTCTCGTGCCTTGTTGTTCGTGCACCAACTGCGTGAGAGGTCGGCGCAATGCGCTATCCTGGATCCAGTTTGGGTCTATTTCCGGCGCCCGTTAAATTGACAAATATAAGACATTTTGCTCGGAAAAATTAGTCTTGTAGTACATAGATTTACGTCACCGAGGTGAGCTGCCGCTTGGCAGGGATGATTACCGGTGCGTTGCACCGCCTCACATGCACTTTTTAGCTGCCACTATCCAGCTACTGAATTCGTGAGTTGTTGTGCGCTTTCAATGACTTTTGCTTGGATGGAGCAATGCAGGTATGTGGAAGCCATTTGTCACTTGACTGACTAGCATGACGATTTAAGAAGGGCTGCACAACACACAGGTGCGCTGTTGGTCTGCATACGTAGGAAACTGAAGCGGGATGCTGCACGTTGGAGTAAGTATCTGTTTCTGTTGTTTGCGCGGTGCTGATTGCATGCAAATTACGTGGGAGCTTGAGGAGGGCGACGCATCGCAGAGCGTGCGTCATCGAGTTGAGGCGGTTCGGCTTCGACAATGGTACGTCTGCCAGGTGGTTGCGTGGTAGAGCGTGCTTGCTTTCGTGTTTCCATGAATGTGCACGCAGTTAACCGAGCGAGACATTGCAGAAGACAAGGGAATGCTATCAATGTAGCAACTTTTGAGTTTGCGTTTTGCTGATGGCTGTTCTTACATTTGGCTTCAATGGGATAATAAGGCAGGCTGAAGGGAGGTTTTTTCTGGAACTACCAGCTTGAACGTTTATGGGCTGCAGCAGCACAGTTGAGGAATTGTTGGTCTGTGCGTGTGACAACGGGGTTAATTTGTAGAAATGCTTCGGGGAACCTTCGGCGGCGCCTTATACGACTTGATTTTATTTCACTTCATCGTTGCGTAATCATCCTTTCATGTCTGGCGAGCAACACGCCGAGGTGCTGCTTTTGCCCTGCTAAGGTATCTCCTTATAGCTGCGGCTTATCTAAAATGTCGTCGCTCCTAACAGCTGTTTCCAAATATCATTCTTTTCGTTCAATACATATTCTCCAAGCGCCAGAGGCTGCAGAGTCTGAAGCTCAAGCGCATTGCCGTGACATCTCTCTACGTGCCGGAGCATCACAGGCTGAAATACAAACTGCGTATGCCCTGCTGCTCACGCCACTTGATGCTGTCCAGCTGCTGCGCAGCCAGTCATTTGCTAGAGTCTCGCGGGGCACCATCAAGCTAACATTATACGATGATGCTCACGCAGCCTTTGAGAATTGCAATACTGCTAACATGACTCTCCTTTGACAGCAAAGTGGCATAACAAGCCATTTATAAGTTGAAAAAAATTTAGCGTGCAGCATGCGGCACTTCTATGAACGGACCTGTGACGTGACAGTATTTTTCTACCTGCGCAATCTTCTTGCTTTGGAACCTTCAGTCGACGCACCTTTTTTCTCTCAGATACGACGTTTTCTCTAAAGAGCAAGAAGTTCTATAAACAAAGGAGCATCAGGAATCCGTAGCTTTTGCGCTGGCATGGATCGCAGTCGACACAACGGCTCTGCGTTCTGGATGTAGTTTGCCCCAAAACTACATTTGCTTGAGACGCGCGCGCCCTGCCAAAAGTGCAGTATTTAATATTTCTGCAGCTAAGGACAACGCGGCGGCTTCATCGAGAATAATTTAATTTCAAGAGAAGTTACGTTCGCCATTCGTAGCAGCGTCAAGTCACCGTGCATTGATTCCTACTGCAGTGTTTCCACTCTCGCAGATGCAGGCCCAAGATATTCGACTGCCTTTGCTTCCTTGAACGGCTGTAGTATGCTATGTCATGCGTGCGCGGGATATGCTGGATAAACGATTTTGAACGTTTTCGACTTCACTCAACCAGACGCGTGGCTACTCCTCTGAATTGCAAAAAAATCGACTTTTGAACAATTAGGGTGTCTGAATAAACCTTTACGAAACCTCTATGTTACGCTTATCTCACGCGCAGTAAATATATGAAGGTTCATGCTTTTGCTGTCATGAAAATACATTTACACTCTGGGTGAATCGTATTACAAAGAGAAAGGCGGGGAGGTCTTCTCCGGATTGAAGTACAAAAGCTGTAGGTGTGAAGGTAGGTGTGGAGCATAGGACGACTCTAAATTCCTCGCAGTATTGCAAGCTCACGAAAAGGCAGCTTCTCAATTCGCAGTTGGCTTTTCTACTTGCCACTTTCGCTGTGATTCCCTAACTGTTTTGTTCATGGATGGCGCGATGGTGCGGTCAGTCCTTCTGTAAATTGAAGCCGAATAGAGGAGCACCAGGAAAAGTTGTTGTTTCCTAGAAGGTTCATGTAAATTTCGGCGCCAAATGCAGTTGCAGCCTTGCTTACAGGGTAAATTTTGCCGCCCGGCTTCATGCGTCTTAACAGGCATGGACCAGGTACAATTAGCTGCACTGCGGATGCTTCAGGTGGTAGGTTTTCAGCGTATGACCATTGAGTCCTTGTTGAAGCGTGCTATCCAAAAGGATGAAACCGTGGGCAATCTGACAACCAGTTTTTTCGTTCAGAACGAAACGCACCTAACGCATCATTCCGTTTCATCCGTAGTTCATGCGTTTGCAGGGCACTGATAAAAAAGCACAGAAGTGGAGTGGAACGAGTTGACGCATGCGCCTTTCCTCACAAACCTCACTGCATGTGTTGGCGTTGGCGCACTGAATGCATGCAATCTAGCAAAGTGTGTCTGAATAGCAGGATTGACGAGCGGCAGAAACGTTGCACAATTTCATGTAGGACAAACGGGACATTGTTGCATGAAAAAGAGCCAAAAGGAGCGAATGTGGCAATGATGAACAGT
>NW_013651886.1:7500-11886 GCF_000499385.1 Eimeria necatrix | reverse complement strand
CTAAACCCTAAACCCTAAACCCTAAACCCTAAACCCTAGCGAACCCCGCAGCCAGGCCCTAGGCACAGAGCACCCCTACCTCTTCGACGGCGTGGAGCCGGGGCCCCCCTACGTGGAGGGCTACCACCTCGTGGAAGCTGCAGGCACCTAAACCCTAAACCCTAAACCCTAAACCCTAAACCCTAAGCCCAAAAGCAAGTCCTAGAGGAGACTTTCTATGTAGAAGGCTACCACCTCATCGAGGCTGCATGCAGCTAAACCCTAAACCCTAAACCCTATCAATAGTCTAGACTTCCTATGCAGAAGACTGCGACGTTGTCGAGGCTGCAGGCACATAAACCCTAAACCCTGACCGCTGGTCCAGAAATTTGCCGTGTCCTCTCGCTGCTGCTGCTGCTGCTGCTGTTGCTGCTGCTGCTGTTGCTGCTGCTGCTGCTGCTGCTGCTGCTGCAGGCAAAATGCACCTGTTGGACCGGCTGCTGCCGCGTCTGAAGGCGGAGGGCAGCAGAGTTCTGCTGTTTAGCCAAATGACGAGACTGCTGGACATTGTTGACGATTACTGCAGGTAGCCAAGCAGCTAGCTAGCTAGCTAGCTAGCTGCCAGCTAGCCAAACAGCTGCTGGCAAGCTGCCAGCTGGCCGAGCAGCTAGCCACGTAGCTAGCTAGCCAAACAGGCCGGTAGCCAAGCAGCTAGCTGCCTTACTTGCTGCCTAGGTAGGTAGGTAGCTAGCTAGCGAGGCAGTGGGCCAGGCAGCTAGCTAGCTAGCTAGCTAGCTAGCTAGCTAAACAGCAAGCTGCTGGGTGAGCGCCTAAGCTCTCTCTCGAGAGTTCCTGCCAAGTAGCGAGGTTGCATCCCCAGAGCTAGCTAGCTAGTAGAGCAGCTAGCCTGCTAGCTCCCCAACTAGCCAACCAGCTGTGTAGCTAGCCAGCTAGCTAGCCAGCTAGCTAGCCAGCTAGCTAGCCAGCTAGCTAGCCAGCTAGCTAGCTGCGCAGCTAGCCGTGTGGATTCACGTCAGAGACGACCTAGCGAGCACCATCTGCTTCTCCCCTCCCCCGCTCCCACCCCGTCCCCCACCTCCACCGCCACTGCTGCTGCTGCTGCTGCTGCTGCTGCTGCTGCTGCTGCTGCAGGTGGCGGGGCCACTCGTACTGCCGCATAGACGGGTCGACTCCGGGGGAGGAGCGGCAGCTGAAGATCGACGACTTCAACCGAGAAGACAGCGACAAGTTTGTGTTTTTGTTGTCAACTCGCGCGGGGGGTTTGGGAATTAATTTGGCAACAGCAGACATTGTGATTCTTTTCGACTCCGACTTCAACCCCCAAATGGACCTCCAGGCCATGGACAGGGCCCACAGAATCGGCCAAAAAAAGAAGGTGCCTAGGGTTTAGGGTTTAGGGTTTGGGGTTTGGGGTTGGGGTTTGGGGTTTAGGGTTTAGGGTTTAGGGTTTGGGGTTTGGGGTGGGGGGTTGGGGTTGGGGTTTTGGTGGAGGAGCGGGCGGTGGAGCTTGCATTTGTACTCAGAGGCCAGAAGCTAAGCGCAGCGGCTAAGTGCGAACCGCTAAACCCTAAACCCTAATTTGTGGTTTCAGGTGGTGGTGTACCGCTTCGTGACTGGCGGGACTGTGGAGGAGCGCATCGTGGAGCGCGCAGCAAAGAAACTCAAGCTGGACTCGCTGGTGATTCAGAAGGGGCGCTTGGGGGCGCAGCAGCAGCAGCAGCAGCAGCAGCGGCAGCAGCAGGGGCCCCAGGCCTCCGAACTCCAAGACATTCTCCAGTTCGGGGCTCAGGAGGTTTACAGAACTCAAGAGGAAAGCAGCATCACAGAAGCAGACATTGACATCATTTTGGCGGATGCAGAACAAAGAACTGCTGAAATCGAAGCCCAACTCCAAAGGTCCGCCTCACGAGTCGGGGGTTTGCGAGGGTTTAGAGGGTTTAGAGGGTTTGCGAGGGTTTAGAGGGTTTAGAGGGTTTAGAGGGTTTACGAGGGTTTGCGAGGGTTTGGGGCAAGTCCGGGGGTAAACGAGGGTTTGCGAGGGTTTAGAGGGTTTACGAGGGTTTGGGGCAAGTCCGGGGGTTTACGAGGGTTTAGAGGGTTTACGAGGGTTTAGAGGGTTTACGAGGGTTTGGGGCGAGTCCGGGGGCTTACGAGGGTTTGGAGGGTTTACGAGGGTTTGAGGCAAGTCCGGGGGTGTACGAGGGTGTAGAGGCTTTGAAGGGTTTACGAGGGTTTAGGAGGGTTTAGGAGGGTTTAGAGGGTTTACGAGGGTTTACGAGGGTTTAGAGGGTTTACGAGGGTTTGGGGGGTTGGGGAGGGTTCTGAGGAGGTTTGGGGAGGGTTTAGGAGGTTTTTGGGGGGGGGGTTGGAGGGCTTTGAGAGGGTTGTTTTGGGGGGTTTGAGAGGGTTTTAAAAGGGCTTTGAGAGGGTTTTGAAAGGGTTTTAAGAGGGTTTTAAAAGAGCTTTGCGAGGGTTTTGAGAGGGTTTTAAAAGAGCTTTGCGAGGGTTTTGAGAGGGTTTTAAAAGAGCTTTGCGAGGGTTTTGAGAGGGTTTTGAGAGGGACTTTGCGAGGATTTTTCGAGGGTTTTGCCAGGGGTTTAGAGGGGCTTTTGCGAGGGTTTGGCGAGGGGGTTTTCGAGGGTTTTCCGAGGGTTTTCCGAGGGTTTTTGGAGTACCTTTCGAGGGTTTTGGGAGGTTTTGGAGGGTTTAACGTTCCTTCCATCCCTTTTAACCTCTCCGAGGGTTTTTCGAGGGTTTTGTGAGGGTTTTCCGAGGGTTTCGTGAGGGTTTTTCGAGGGTTTTTGGAGTGTTTTCCGAGGGTTTTCGGAGTGTTTTGCGAGGGTTTTGGAATGCTTTTCGAGGGTTTTGGAGGCTTTTTCGAGGGTTTTCCGAGGGTTTCGCGAGGGTTTTTAGAGTATTTTTCAAGGGTTTTGAAGTGTTTCTTGAGGGTTTTCGAGGGTTTTGGAATGCGTTTCGAGGGCTTTGGAGGGCTTTCGGAGGGTTTCCGAGGGTTTTGGAATGTTTTTCGAGGGTTTTTCGACGGCTTTTGAGTGCCTTTTGAGGGTTTTCGAGGGTTTTTGGAGTTTTTCGAGGGTTTTGGAGGGTTTTGGAACATTTTCGGGTTTTGTTGGAGGGTTTTGGAGTGCTTTTCGAGGGTTTTTGGAGGGTTTTGGATTCTTTGGAGTGTTTTTCGCGGGTTTTTGGATTCTTTTGGAGTGTTTTTCGAGGGTTTTCGGATTCTTTTTGAGTGTTTTTCGAGGGTTTTTGGATTTGATTGGGTTTTTGGATTCTTTTGGAGTGTTTTTCGCGGGTTTTTGGATTCTTTTTGAGTGTTTTTGGAGTGTTTTTGGATATTTTTGGAGTGTTTGTGGAGTGTTTGGGAGTGTTTGAGGCTTTTATCCGCTGTTTGAGGGTTTGAGTCTCGCCAAGCGTGTCAGTGAAGTCCTTTTCTGAGGCTTTTATCCGCTGTTTGAGGGTTTGAGGTTTTTATCCGCTGTTTGAGGGTTTGAGTCTGGCCACGCGTGTCAGTGAAGTCCTTTCTCTTGCACTCAGCCTGGAGTCGAAGTTCGACTTGTCCAACATTTCCCTCGACGGGGGCCTCCACATGTACGGCGGCGAGGGGGGCCCCCGGGGGCCCCCCGGGCGTCCGGGGCGAAAGAAGGGGGCGAAGGCCTTCAGGCCTTTCGTGGTGTTGGACTTGGGGGACCGCAAGACGAAGTGGCGGGGGGGCCCCCCGGGGGCCCCCGGGGGCCCCCGGGGGCCCCCGGGGGCCCTGCTGCTGCGGCGGGAGCGGCGGCTGGCCCGCAGGCTGCTGACTGGCTGGCGAGCTGAGATAAATGGAGGTTATGACTTTCAGTTTTTCGATCATGAAAAACTTGATGCTTTGGAAGCAACTCAAAGCAAGTGGGCTGCTTATTTGCTGCGGAAGCGGCGGCAGAAGCAGCAGCAAAAGCTGCTGCAGCAGCGCCGCCAGCTGCTGCAGGACGCGGAACTTGCTGCTGCAGCAGACGCAGACGGCCCGGGCCCCAAGCGCCCGCAGCTCGACTTTGCTGCGCTGCTCGACCAGCTGCTGCTCGACGCCGGCGAAGACGCTGCTGCTGCTGCGCTGCTGCTGCTGCCCCACCAGCAGCAGCAGCAGCAGCAGCAGCAGCAGCCCGCAGCAGCCTACGTCCAGGCCCTCCTCCACCAAATGGACCCTCAGCAGCAACACGCACTCCTCGCCGTCCTAGAAGCGTGCGGCTCACACCCGCAGTTGCTGCTGCTGCTGCTGCTGCGGCTCAGTTGCTGCTGCTGCTGCTCTTGCTGCTCCTGCGCTTCCTGCTGCTGCACTTCAGTTGCTGCTGCTGCTGCTGCGGCTCAGTTGTTGCTGCTGCTGCTCTTGCTGCT
>NW_013651886.1:0-2500 GCF_000499385.1 Eimeria necatrix | reverse complement strand
CTTCCTCGCTGCCCGCCCTCGGGGGCTTCGGGGCTGAGGGCGAAAAGGCGCTGCAGGGGGAGGGCCCCCCGCAGCTAGCTGCGGAGATGCAGGACCTGTAGCTGCAGCAGCAGCAGCTGCTGCTGCTGCTGCTGCAGCTAGCCAGCTAGCCAGCTAGCTAGCTGGCTAGCTGCGCGCTCACACAGTGCCAACAACAGCGCTCATTAGGGACATTCCTCACGGCTGCTGCTGGAGGAGCCCCCAAGGCGTCTCCTCCCAACACAAAATCCTAGCTAGCTAAACAGCTTGCACGCGGGACAGCTCAATAGCTGGGCGAGTTGAGTCAGGTGGCCAGCCTACTGCCTAGCTAGCTGCCTACCGGGCGAGCCTCAGCCACTCAGCTAGCTAGCTAGCTAGCTAGCTAGCTAGCTAGCTAGCTAGCTAGCCAAGTAGCTCGCTAGCTAGGTGGTCAAATGGCTAGCAAGCTGGCAACCCCTGTGGGCAGCTAGCCAACGAGCTAGCTACGGAGCCAGCATAGCTAGCTGGCCAAACAGCTAAAGCAGCAGCTAGCCATCTTTTGTTTGCGGCTCCAGCTAGCTGCTGTCCGCCCGAAGCCGGCGAGCAGCTAGCGGGCCTGCTGGCTAGCTGCGGAATAGCTAGCTAGCCGCAGCTAGCTGTCTGTGGCTAGCTATCTAGCTAGCTGCGGCCAGCTAGCTAGATAGCTGTGGCTAGCTAGCTAGCTAGCTGGCTGGCTCCCTCGATTTTGGCCTATACTCAGCGCTTCAAGCTTGGGCTGTACATAGACTACGGCGATAGCAGCAGCAGCAGCAACAGCAGCACTAGTAGCAGCAGCAATGGCAGCACAATAGTAGCAGCAGCAACAGTAGCAGCAGCAACGGCAGCAACAGCAGCAGCAGCAACAGTAGCAGCAGCAGCAACTCGTTGCGTCTAGCCACATCATCCTAGTCAAACAAGTTCCTGGTTGCCGCTTCTGCTGCAGCAGCTGCAGCAGCTGCTGCTGCACTCAAAACAGGGAGGCGCCATTTGCTGCTGCAGCGGCAGCAGAGCTCCGCAGCAGCAGCAGCAGAGGCAGCAGCAGCAGAGGCAGCAGCAGCAGAGGCAGCAGCAGCAGCACTGGGCCAGTGCTCTTCCGGCTTCATGACTGGCTCCCACGTGCCCCCGTGCCTTCACTGCTGCTGTTGCTGCTGCTGCTGCTGCTGCTGCTGCTGCTGCCTCCAAGTTGCCCCGGGCCAGCGCTGCAGCAAAACGCAGCAGCAGCAGCAGCAGCTCTCGCTGCTGCTGCTGAAGCATGCACTAGCTTTAGCCACACTCTGCTGCACAGATGCGCCGGCCCGAAGCACTTTAAAGCTTTGGGGGGCCCCTGGGGGCCCCCCACTCCCTTTGGGGGCCCCTGGGGCCCCCTGGGGGCCCCCCGAGTCCCTCTAAGGCCCCCTGGGGCCCCCTGGGGGCCCCCGGAGTCCCTCTGGGGCCCCCTTGGGGCCCCCCAAGCTCCTTTGGGGGCCCCTGGGGGCCCCCGGAGTCCCTTTGGGGGCCCCTGGGGGCCCCCGGGGCCTCTCTGGGGGCCCCTGAAGCCAAACGACAGGCCTTGAGGGCCCCCTGGGGGGCCCCACCTGTTGGGCTTCAGAGGGGGCCCCCCTAAGGCTTGCTGGGGCCCCACAAGCCGGCTTTGGGGGCCCCCGGGCCCCACACCTGCACGTGAGGGGCCCCTGAGGTGAATAAGGGCCCCCAGAGGGGCCCCTCAAGGAGAGGCCCCTGAGGCGACCCTGGATGGGCCCCTCGGGGGCCCCCTAGGGGCCCCCTAGAGGCCTCTTGGGGGCCCCCTAGAGGCCCCTGGGGCCCCCCTAGGGACCCCTGAGACGCCCCTAGGGCCCCCTGGGGCCCCTCCGAGTCCCCTAGGGGCCCCTGGGGGCCCCCACAGAAGCCCCTGGAGACCCCCCTAGGGGCCCCTGGGGGCCCCTGGCGACCCCCCTGGGGCCCCCTGGGGCCCCCCGGGGCCCCCCGGGGCCCCCCGGGGGCCCCCCGGGGCCCCAGGGGGCCCTTCCGTGGCCCCCGGGGGCCCCCGAGGGCCCCCGGGGGCCCCCGGGGGCCCCCGGGGGCCCCTGGGGGCCCCTATTCCTGGACTTCTGCGTAGATAGTTGCTGCAGGAGCTGCGAGTTCTTTGTAGTCGCAAAGAGACATGGGGTCAATCAGCAGCTTTTTTTCGCCCGAGGGGCCCTTGGCGAAGAGGCGCAGCTTGCGGGGCTCGAGGCCCAGCTGCTGCGCCAGCAGCAGCTTCACGTAGCCCACTTCGCTGCTGCACTTCACCTGCAGCAGCAGCAGCAGCAGCAGCAGCAGCGGCAGCAGCGGCGGAGGGCGTGAGGAGCAGCAGCGACGTGCGGCAGCGGCAGCGGCAGCGGAGCAGGGAGGTCTGCTGCAGGGCACGCCACCCACGGAATACCCCGCAGCAGCAGCAGCAGCAGCAGCAGCAGCAGCAGCAGCAGCAGCAGCAGCAGCAGCAGCA
>NW_013651885.1:0-12040 GCF_000499385.1 Eimeria necatrix | reverse complement strand
GCAGCAGCAGCAGCAGCAGCAGCAGCAGCAGCAGCAGCAGCAGCAGCAGCAGCAGCAGCAGCAGCATACTTGTCTTCTTATGGGGTCAGCCGGGGCCAAGGCCTTCTCTTGCAGCAGCTGCTGCTGCTCCGTGTTGCTGTTGCTGATCGCCTGCAGCAGCAGCGCCTCGAAGCCCTGGGGCTGCATGAGTGCTGCTGCTTGCTGCATGTTTCTTGTGGTTGCTGCTGCTGCTGCTTCTGTGTAGCCGAAGCGCTGCTGCCGCTGCTGCCGCTGCTGCTGGATCACAGGCACCCACTTGCATGCGTCGCGCTGCGCAAAGTCGAACTGCTGCTGCCGCAGCAGCAGCTGCTGCTTGTGCAGCGGCAGCAGCTCCGGCAGCACCCCCGAGTCTTGCTGCAGCTCTGCTGCTCGTCTTGCTGCTTGAGCTGCTGCTTTTTTGTCCCCAGCTGCTGCTGCTTCTGCTGCTGCAGCAGTGGCAGCAGCAGCGCGCCGGGAAGGAGCAGCGAGAGCACCGAGCTGCTGCTGCAGCTCGCCGTGCTGCGTGCTGCCTTCAATGACAGATAAAATCTCATCAAAGCCAAAACCTGAACAGCAACAGCAGCAGCAGCAGCAGCAGCAGCAGCAGCAGCAGCAGCAGCAGCAGTCAGTAGAGCTGCTGAGGCACCACACAACTGCGGACAAGCAGCAGAAGCAGCAACGCCGCCGCCGCAAAGACTACAGCAGCAGCGCCAGAAACAGAAGCGGCAAGCCAAAGACCATAGCAGCAGCAGCAGCAGCAGCCTTAGCAGCAGCAGCAGCAGCCTTAGCAGCAGCAGCAGCAGCAGGAGCGCACTGGTCTCTTCCGTTTCCGTGTCTCGAAGCAGCTGCAGCGTTCCCTCTGCTGCTCCATCGCATTTTCTTGCTGCTGCTGCTGCTGCTGGCAGCTCCTCGTGCTGCTGCTTCTTCTGCTCTTGGCGCAGCGACTTGACCAGCTCCTCGCACCCCTCCTCTGCTCCGGAATCCTCGCTGCTGCTGCTGCTGCTGCTGCTGCTGCTGCTGCGGCCGCGGCGGCGGCGCAGCTCTAGAAAGGCCTCGGGAACTTCTTCATCTTCCGAGCTGCTCCTGTCCCCTGCGAGGCGTGCGGCTCTAGAGGGGGCCTTGCGGCCTTTTGCAGTCATCTTGCCTTGCTGCTGCTGCTGCTGCAGCTGCTGCTGCTGCTGCTGCTGTTCGTGTAGCTGTTGCTGCCGCCGCTGCGGCCCCTGAAGCCCGCGTCGCTGCAGCTGCTGCTGGAGCCCGACCAGCAAGCGCTGTTCTGCTGCTGCTGCTGCTGCTTGCTGCGGCTGAGGAGCACTGCGGCGGGCAGCAGAAGGCCCCAGCAGCCCTGGGCTTTGGGGGCCCCCTGTACTTCTGCTGCTGCTGCGCCTCAAGAGAAGCAAATAACTCCAATTTAGGACTTTATGGAGCAGTTTTGTTGCTGTAGCTACACCGGGATGTGCAGACAAGCTCCACATACACCCTACTGCGAACTGTGGGGCCCCTGTGGGGCCGAGGACCTTCTCTGCATGCAACGGCAGCAGCAGCAGCAACTGATGCCGCTGCAGCAGCAGCTGCTGCTGCTGCAGCTACATTGAAAAAGCACATTTTCTAGTCAACAGTTAGCCATTCTTCTCTCAGCTGTGTTGATCTGCTGCTGCAGGCTGCTGAGCTAGCCCGCCCGAACGCTGGGGTGTACATACAGCTCGGCAGTCCTTCTGCACCCCTGCAAAGTTTGAAACTGCATTTATTACTTTAAAATTCATTTTTAATAATATTCGCGACACCTTCGCTTTGCAGGAGAGCGCAAGCTCCGCAGCTTCTCATTACGTGGCGTAGTGCTGCTGCTGTTGCTGCTGCTGCTGCTGCTGTTGCTGCTGCTGCTGCTGCTGGGTGGAGCTAGCTGTGGGTAGCTCCCACTTCTACGCTGCGAGTCAATCAAACCCTAGGCCCAGCGGCCTGCGTCTCCAGCCAGAAGCCGCAGACTGGCGAGGTTCCCAGCTGCAGCTGCGGCAGCCCCCGCAGCTGCTGCAGCTGCAGCTGCAGCTGCAGCAGCCCCCAGCTGCAGCTGCAGTTGCAGCAGCTCCCAGCTGCAGCTGCAGCAACTCCCAGCTGCAGCTGCAGCAGCTCCCAGCTGCAGCTGCAGCAGCTCCCAGCTGCAGCTGCAGCGGCACTCTGGGGCCCCAAAGCCCTAGCTCTAAAGGCCGCTAGGCCCCAAGCTGCAGGCCTGTGGGCCCAGCAGCAGCAGCCTTTTGCTGCTGAGCTTTTGCTGCAGCTCCAGCAGCAAAGCTCTGCCTGCAGCAGCAGCCCTTTGCTGCTGAGCTTTTGCTGCAGCTCCAGCAGCAAAGCTCTGCCTGCAGCAGCACTTAAATAGGGGCCCCCATGGGCCCCCTGCCTTGCTGCAGCAGCAACGCACCCCACGGCAGGCGACCCTGGCCGCCTGGGTCTCAGCAGTTTCCTAAACCCTAAACCCTAAACCCTAACTCCATTTCGATTTGCTAAACTGTGCAGAGACCCTGTTTGTGCTAGGTTTGCTGCTGCTGCTGCCGCTGCAGTTGCTGCTGCTGCTGCTGCTGCTGTGAAGCAGCTCTCAACGCTACACTCAATCCAAGGAAAGACGGGCTGATACAAAAAACAAGTCCTTGGCTCTAAGTGCACCGCATGTGGATATCTCTGGCTGCAGCAGGCCCTCTGGGGCTGCTGCTGCTGCTGCTGCTGCTGCTGCAGCGAACAAAGAGCGCGTAGAGCCATGCAAGGAACAACGCAGCAGCAGCAGCAGCAGCAGCTGCTGCTGCTGCTGCTGCTGCGAGTGGCTATCCATTGCCAGCCCTGCAGTAACAACCTTCTACGCAAATGTGTTTGACTTCTGCTTCTGTCTCACTTCCCCCTATGCCTAACCCCACAACTTCTACTAATGCAGCAGATTGGGTGTCTTCTTTGTTTTTTATTTCTGGGATTTCTTTTCTCCGAAGATGCATTAAAAGTCTTTCTTCCGACTGCGTTGTCTGCGAGCAGCTCCCTGCGAGGGTTTCACGCTGCAGCAGCAGCATCTGCTGCTGCTGCTGCCCCTGCTGCTGCTGCTGCTGCTGCTGCCCCTGCTGCTGCTGCTGCTGCTGCTGCAGCCGCTGCTGCAGCACTCTGCAGCGCTGCTTCGCCCGAGCCACAGGGTCCCAGCAGCCCCTGAACTCCAAATAGCAGTTTTTGCTGCTGCCCAATTCTGCAGGCAAGAAGTCGGGGGCCTCATCTTCCCCTAGCCAGCAGCGCAGCGGGCTGTCAGCAAAGCCTCCGTCGTTGTCTTCGCTGCTGTTGCACTTGCTGCTGCTGCTGCTGCTGCGCCTGCTGCTGCTGCTGCTTCCCGCACAAACTGTATCTTCCAGCACCCTCAGCTGCGACGAAGCGCGGCAGCATCTCTTTGGCCTGGCCCTCCTTTTTTTGTTTATCGGTATATGCTGCAGCCCCAGCTGCGGCTGCTTCCTCACCCCTTGCTGCTGCTGCTGCTGCTGCTGCTGCTGCTGCTGCTTCCCGAGCCGCCTGCGCCCCTTGCTGCTCTGCTGCTGTTTGCCGTGCGCCTCCAAGTTCTGCGAAAGAAGGGACGCAAAAGGGAGACTGTCGATTTCGCTTCCCGTTTGAGCCTGGCGGGCCCGCAGCTGCTGCAGCTCTTGCTGCTGCTGCCTCAGCAAGCTGCAAACATAAAACCCAGCAGCAGCAGATTCGGGGAGGGGGAATGCCTGTCTTATTGCCCCGAAGGCCCCTAGGGAGCCCCTGTGCAGGCCGCGCTCTTTGTCCCGATCACTCCCGTGCTGCTGCCGCTGCTGCTGCTGCTGCTGCTGCTGCTGCGTCCTACGTCGCCGCCGCTGCTGCTGCTGCTGCAGCTCCCGCCTTCCGTCGCTTTCGCTGTAACTTGAGTCCGAGTCAGACACGGGAGAAAGAGAAGAAGGGGACAAGTCGACATCCTCCACAAAAGCAAAAGCAGCTTTGGCGGTTGCGCTGCTGCTGCTGCAGCACCCGCTGCAGCCCCTGCTGCTGCTGCTGCTGCTGTTGCTTCCTTTTACTTTCTTCTGTGGATTTGCTGCAGCAACTTGCTGCAGTTTTTTTGGGTTCTTCTCTTTGGACTCTCCAGTTATTTCTCTGGGGGAGGGGGCCCCTCGACCGCCACTGCCGCGCAGAACTCCATTCTGCTGCTGCTGCGGCTGCCTCTGTGTCTGCTGCCGTTGCTGCTTCTTGGGGGGGCCGGAGCTTTGCTGCTGCTCGTGGCGCTGCTTCTGGCGCTGCTTTTGCTTGAGCAGCTTCTGGCGCTTCTGCTGCAGCGCTTGGCGCCTCAGAGCGCGCCTCTGCAGCAGCTCTTTCTCAGCCTGCCCAGTGTCCCAGTACCACTTCTTGAGGGCTTCGATTTTGCGGCGGAATTCGAAACTTCCGGTTCTCTGAAACGACTCCAGGGGCTCCCAAGTGTCCTCGCTGGGGTCCTCGTAGCCCCGCCACTTCACACGGAAAAAAAACTTGCTAAATACACGTTTTACTGCCACAATATCTTCCACCGAAAAGTATCCGTCTTCGCCTTCCACAAAGGTCGCCATCTTGAGGTGTACAGACACCCGAACCCAGCGCGCACGAGCCCGCGGCGAAACCCGCGGAAAGAAATAGCTCGCAAGCCCCAATTAAAAGCAGGACAAACAACTCAAAATGCAAAAAAAGACAGAAACAACTCAAGAAATATGGCAAGATGCTCTTCTCGTTTACTCCCCGCCGCTCTCAAGACATACCGGAAGCTGGTCCCGCGAGTTCGTGGCGGGCGGCTCTCCCGGCCTTCCCATGAAAAAAGAAAGACAAAAGAGCGGGTACTGCATTTAAAAGGATATTGTATTACAAATTAATTCAAGATTGAGAAGAAAAGACGGGGCAAAGCAGTGTGTGCTGCCTCGATCTACGCGGCGCGGCCAGCAGCAGTGACAGCTCGCCCCGTAGCACACGCTTCAGCCTTCTTCCCACTTGTCCTATCCTTCTTCATTATTCCCTCCTTTTAAAATAATTCAAATTTACTATTTTCCTTGAAAAAACAAGAGGACACACGGGGGCCTTCGACGTTCTGCCGCCGTTTCAGCCCGTAGCACCGCTGGTCCACAAGACCAGTCATTGGGGGTGGACCGTTTTCGATTTTCGACGCATCTTTCCTCCAGTTGAAGCGCAAAATAATATTCGGGCTTTCTTTCATTTTGAATTTTGGAGATCTTTTTGAATGGACTCTGCAGAATTCCAGTGGGCACAGATGGCCGTCTAGAAACACAACCAGTGTTTGAGGCCTCCCCACGCTGCTGCTATAAGCGGGAAAGTTCTCACCAGAGTTCAAAAAGAAGTTCCGAATGTTCATTACCAATAACTAATTACAAATTTAATGAGTTAAAGCCTCAAAAGAGCAGAAAATAAACATTTCCGTCACCGTGCCTCCAGCTAGTTTGGGTGTCACTGAAGCCCCCGAGGTTTCTAGTGCACTTTCCTAAAAAAGGGCCTCTCAGCTTTAGTGTATTCCCCAAAGAAAGGACATCTGCCTTCATTTCCAAAATAAAAAACAAATAAATCTTTATTTCGGACAGTTGCTCGAAAGTTTCCGCGAAATGGAACTGCAGTGGTCATTGATGCCATACACCTCAGGCTCACAGCCACGGGAACAGGTCTACCCACGCGCATAGGAGCATCTTTTGTACTTATTTTCCCTCAATTAGTGTCAAGTTGCTATTTATTTGCATTTTACTGCATTTAAGTACAAATTGCATGCCATATTGGAGTCTCTGGCGCTGCATTTGAAGTTGTGGGAAGCAGCCTGTGACAGCGACGCCAGTATAGCCGCTTAGGGGGGCGAAATCCACGAAAATATGTTCTGAAAGCCAGCATAAGTTCCTGTGGCTTGTAACCAGCCTTAACATTGAGTGCCTTCCACAGGGAAGCAGCAATTAAATGCCGCTTTTGCGTGCAAACGGCATTCAAGTTGGCTTCTTGCTCCAGTTAGCAGTTTGGGTGTACAGTACCACAACCCAATTTGAGTCCAAGTGACTGCCCAGGACTCCGTCGCAAATTTAGAATAGATAGATAGAAGTCCACCTTACCTTCAAATGTGCTTCTAACTCAGAGCCAGCGAAGCAGGATCAAAAGAGATACACTTCAAGAATGCCTTGCAGGATAAGCTTTCCGCTGGTGTCTTCTGAAAGGCGATATCAACTAGTGGGTTCAATTTTTGTAAAGGCCTGCTACTAAAGAGTTGTACACATTTTCTGAAAGCCCCAGCACCCTGGCCTGCAGTTAGCTGGCTATTAGAGCTGCGCGAGTCACCGGAAACCAGTAATGCTTCGCCCACCATCAGGTAGTATCCACGAATTATTCAGCTTCTACAATAGTTAGTAGCCCTCCGCGCAGTACACAAGAAACTGCTTTAACATGCAGAACTGCACGTTAAAGCAGTTTCTTGTATGCCTTCTCTTTCGCAGAGGAACAGTCTCGTACACAAGACACTGCTTTGACATGCACAACTGCAGGTTGAAGTAGTTTCTTGTGTACCTTCGCTTTCTCTTAGGAACAGTCTCGCTCTCAGAACCCCCTTTTTCTCGTGCAACACTCACTAGTGCCATTTGCCACAGAGGAGGCATCAACAGCTTGACGGACTCGTCAAGCTGTTGACGCCTTCTCTGTAGCGCAGACCCTGCAAGTTCAACTTGTTGCATCCCGTCGTTTTCAGCTTTCTGTCCAGTGTCCCCAAAATCAATTTCAGGGCCTCTGCAGCTTCTCAAGTTTCACACATCTCGGGTGTAGGCTGAGGACACCATCGCCAAGCAGCTAAGCCTTGGAGGACTCTACCAGCTGGGTAGTGGGAAAACGCTCATGCTGGGCTAGTAAGAGAAGGAACTTGTTAGCTTACTAAAGTGATACTCCTTTGGTATCAGTTTGTCCAGGCGTGCCATTACTGCTTCGTAGAAAGCTTCACACAATCAACATTTAGAAGTGTCTAAGCTCGTTCTCGATTATCCTCGTTGACAGTGGGCCATCTACATCAAATCAGTAGTCTAGCGCTGCCGTCATGAACTGCTGACGCATCTTCATGGCCGCTGCACTTCGGAGTATTCTAGATTGCATGTGTAATATGTGCACCAAACTAGTGAACGCCTTTTCAAAATTTCGAGCTTCCGTCACTATGCTGTCGCCATAACCCTGAATCTGACTTGCACAATTGAGATCCGGCTTCCTCAACTCGGTCGAGTTGATCCTGGGCTCTTCGAGTTTGACCCAGTTGCAGATTGAATGGTGCTCGTTTCCTGAAATGTGCAAAGTGTGCGGCCTCCGCTTCTAGATCCAGTTCATACCGGTAAGCTGGTTCTGCATATGCGTTTTCTGAGGCCGAGTAGAAGCCAAAGGCAGCGTTCCGTTGTTGTCTTGTGGCACATGTGTGTCTGCCAATCTCGTTAGGTGCGAGTCGGGCATTTTAATGATCTACAGCCCAGGGCATTCGCACGGAATCACATAAGCTACGTGACCAACGATCTGAATTCCTCAGACTAAAGACAAGTAGGAGGGTAAAAGTATGCAGACATGCAGATAGAACTAAAAGTCACCTAAACTGAACTGCTAGCAGGGCGCAACGCCTGACCCAAAGGCCTCCCCTTTGTCTGCGAGAATGCCTTGTAGCTTGAGACAGCTTGCCTCAGAGACCGCCGGAACCGGTGAGCTTCAGCGAGCTGTCGGCTTTATACAAGATATCCCATTTGAATAATATTAATGTGACTTCCTTCATATCCAATAAGGACTTTCGTGGAGCAGTTGCGTAGGGAACTGCAATAAGCCCCAGGCAGTGCACCAGAGCTCGACACTTTGAGGTTCATGCTTGAATGAATTGAATGAATTCCCTTACAATCAGATGATGCAAAATTAATCCCCAGTACATCTTATTGCATTCCAAAAGTCCCACTGTAGTCTGGATCCGGCTGCAAAACCCAGTGCTGTGGTGACCCGTGCTTGCCGTAGTTAAGACTGGCAGAACATAACGTTGAACCAGGGGAACTGCAAAGAACATATAGGCTTCTTTTCTAGAAATCATTGTGCCTAAGCGCCCTTCTTGTAAGTTTAACTTGTGAGAAGTCTTTCAATACCTTGCTTCTCTTGATCTAACAGCCCACCTCCGGATTCTCTGGAACGGTCCGGTGGTACAGCGGTTCAGCGGTCCATCCGGCCTCAGAGTGCATATTTCCGTGTGCAGCAGGAGAAGATGGATCCTGAAGCGAGACGCGAAAGTCCTTCAGAATGGAACCCTAGTTGGTTGTCGGACGAAGAACCTGCCGTTGCAGTGGGCGAACGTGGGAAAACAACTGATGCATTGCCGCAGCTCCATGGTGTACATTTGCGTAACCCAAGCGAGCCCCTTCATCTCAATTTGAGCATATACTTGCACCAGCAAGCAGACAACTCAACAACGGTTAGAGCTGTGGGGTCGTGGAGGAGGAAAAGACATGAATGCGCCGTGCACATGGCCAGCATTTTTGCAGCTGCACTCGCCGTAACATTTTTGGCGCTATTATGCTTTCGGAACCTAGGGACTAATTCAGCTTTGGCACCAAGACCAAGATTTTTGTCGGAAGATGGCTCTGTTGGAGCTCACATTTGCGCTGTGAGACTCTTTCGCGTCATCCCTTTGCCGTTGTGATGGGCGGATGACATACAGTGAAGTGGAGCATTCCTTACTTGAGTAAACATTGTGACGCAAAGTAGTGAGCTCCGGATTGTGATGGTAAAGTCACCGTGGGTGCGTCGAACGAGAACGCAATAGTGTGTTACTGCGGGACTGGTCGCACCGTGCAGTAGAGGTATTTAATGACATACAGTAACACTACATGGGTAGCTATCGGGCATCGAAGTGTGCTGCAGATTTCCTTAGCACGTTTTCACATGACATACACACAGGTAGTAAGTGAATTAGGGGGTGCTTGAGGCCTTTGAGTCGTAGGTTGTTTACAGAGGATATCCACGGCTGCCCCTGGCAAGAAATATTTGAGAATTATGCAACCCGGACGATGGTGGTAGACAATTCTTGTGCTGATTTTGCATCATGTGTGCGCTTGGCCTGAAGTGCTGTGGTAGTGTGCTGGCATCAGTGTGATGCGAGCACTGATTAGGAGGAGTGTAGTTTTCTGTTTAAGCCGCCTGTGTGCAAATGTATGCATGGCCTGTGACTGTTGCGGATTGGAAGCAGCACAGCAGGGGAAGAGCTGTGTGTCCGGGCCTTGTTTTGTAATGTGGCTGTTTACAATCTGCGTCAGGGAAGGAGTCAAGGCAGCAAATCGCCGTGCAGAGAGTTGCTTGGTTGCTGGTTGGATATGTCTTCATTTGCTTTTCTTCCGTCAATACTTGCTATAACATTCTGCTTTGATAGCAGAATGTTGTGCAGCGCGGACAAAGACACGAGCCACACAGTTTTGCCGTCAATGAAACAGAGAGCGACCCAATGAAGTGCATGTAGCAACAGTTCAGCGCTTGCCGGAATTTGAGCTGTGACGGAAGATCGAAATCGTGTTTCATGATGAGCAGTGTGGTGTTTCCTACTTTTCACTGTGCAGATGCTTTGGTTGCGTCCCCTGCACTGTAGAACCTTCTTGCTTAGTGTCTTAGCCAACATTAGAGCCATTTCCTATTTAGTGATGGTAGGATGATTGTATTTTTGGTGCTGTTTGAAAAATGTTTACACAGATACAGAGGTGAGGGTGCGGTTCGTGCTATTGGTTACTGCGTTGGTAATGTATTTGCCGAATAGAGCAACATGTTCCTCCTCAATCTTCCGGAGTGATGGCGCTGCTGTGGACTAGGGGCACGCAGCGGTTGATATCGGCTTCTGTATGTCCTTTGAAGAGGGCTGAGCTGAATTTTGCTATTATTTTGCGATGCATGAGGGCAGAGCGTTTCGTGTGACGGACAGGTATATGAGGGATATGTGAAGAGCGTATTGTTTCTCGACGATATGCGAATCGTGCTAGATCACGCACCTTCCACCCCAGATTTGTAGCATTCGGCGTTTTGGCATTTGCAAGAATCTTACTTCGGAGGAACCAAACTGTGAAATGTAAAAAACGCCTGGTTTTCATTTCGAGCTTTCATTAAAAGAACCTAGATGGGGGAAGTGAGCCTGGCGCGCAGGGAACTGAACAAACAGTTGCGTTTTCGAGCTTCTTCAAACATATCTGGACAGTGCAGTCTTGCAGCACGTCTACATGCTGGTCTGAAATGTCGTGGCTGTTCGGTACTGGGTGAGTAATATTGAGAGACGTTGAGAGCACGGTGTGAATGCATGGAGAGGAAGGGAGATGACGCTGCTGGTTTGGCGGCTACTGACGATCTTGGAGTCTATGCATGACCTTCGTACAGGATGGCGCCTAACAGGACGTGCAAAAAAGCCATATGAGGGAATGTTACGTTGTCTCACAGTGACGCAGCATGCGCGGCAAAGTGAGAAGGGTCCACGACTGTCACATGCGTTTTCTTAGTTTAGCTGACGTGGGCACCTTGCTCCCTGCATGCTTGCAGTATTTTGCTGAGTATCTGCCCATGTAGCTGACGAGCTGTCTGCAGTGGGCAAACGGATAGTTGCAATCCGACTGTGTGAAGCGCCCCGTCAAGCCTTTCCTGCAGTGAATGATCGGGTTTCCTGCTGCTCCATTAAAGCGTGTCGACATTTGCAGAGAGCAACGTATGCAGGCACTGTTCTGTAGGCTGTGCATATCGTGACTAATCCGCTCTTGCGTATGCCAATATGCTTTCGTGGGAGCTTGTTGATTCGAACACCTCATTTAGCGAAGCTTATCGCAGACGACTACCCTGCATGGTGCGACATGACAGAACTCCTTCACTTTAATGTTTTGAATTCGTGCAAAGCCGAGAAAATGGAGCGTGGGGAATGAGTACTGTGGCTCATTAAATATGACTCGTCAGCACAGCCATTCACTGGTGGGTAATCCGCACAAGCGGCACGCATGGCAGTTCTAGAAAGCCACGTCAAGAAAAATGTCGTCATCAGCTATAATAATTTTATTGAAAAAAGCTGCAAACACATATCGAAAGACTAATGCAGAAATCAGAGTGCCTGTGGAATTGAAAACCAAATTGAATGACCGTGGCGTCCTCGTGAATGACTTCGGAAGAAGTGCTACAGCGAAGTTCTAATTTTAACGTTCGTGCACAGCAGTGCTTGTGCGCTGCAGGACGTCTGCCTAGCCGACGAGAGCGTTCTCAAGCGGGGACCCCTGGGAAGCAGTATGGGATATTCCCAATGATGACCGGTGGCAATCAGACTGATAATACTTGTTAACATGGGGGAATCGGGTGAGGGCGTTGGAGTTCATGACAGTGAAGAGAGGTGAAAGCCATTCGCATTTGCATACTTAACCGCGTGTTTCAAATAGCAGACATTAGTGGCAAGACAGCGTTGCGGGCAACCAATTAAATGAGCAATAAAGCTTCAATACTGGGCGACGGACGAGTCATACATCAATATGGGAGCTTCTCATACATAGCAGTGCACAAACGGCGCCTGCAAGCACTCCGACTTATAGCTTGAACTGCATTTGTCAATAACATCCGGTAGGCTCGCTTGTAAGAAACAACAGCTACCGGTAGACCCATCTGCGCAGTTGTGGTTAAGTACGTGCGGAATTGTGGAGAGGCAGACGAGACGAATGCTGGCACTATTGAAGGGCGCACAGGAAGTGCGTAGGCGAGGCGAGAGTTGTGTTGGTGAGGGTGGATTGGATGGTGTGTTGTCAGTAGAAGTGTGGCTGCGATGGTGAGGTTCGGAGAGGAGCGTTGGGTACGGGCGATCCTCCTAGAATGGTAGAAGCAGTTGGGTGCGCGGTTGGATGGCAGTTGGTTGGGAAAAGAACGGGCGCGAGTTAGGCGTGCTGAAATGTGGTTGGGTTTGTGGAATGTTGCGAAGAGTTCGACGAGGCGAATGCTGGCACTATTGACGGTCGCGCAGCAAGTGCGTAGGCGAGGCGAGAGTACACAA
>NW_013651884.1:0-12081 GCF_000499385.1 Eimeria necatrix | reverse complement strand
CACACACAGGCTTATCCAGCAACCGGCAAACGTGCTGCTCCACAGTCTGCTTGTGTTCTGGAGACCACGAAGGCAACTGTTCTCTTCCATTCGCTGCAAACTCGCAAGACGTCGCCACCGCTCAAGTCACGAACAATCGCCTCGAAAATGGACGACAGTTTAGCTACTGGTGCGCTTTGCAGCTTCACATTAACTGCGTCCAAAAGTCAATGGATATATGCGCTGCTCCTTTCTCCCTCCGGCCCAGCACGTACTCGCTGGACACAATATATCCTTCATGGAAAGTGCGGTTGCTTTGCTGACTCTGCGGCGTCTAGCCACCCAGCTGGAATGCAGCTATCGTCTTGAACTGACAGGCCGCAAATGAACCTCGCCACCGGACTCCATCCATCTCGCTCTCTTCAGAAATGTCGACGACAAGGCACAATCTTGTCGCATGTAACAAGCTCACAACAAATTGTAGAGTAATTGGATAGAGTATGCCCGCCTTCAATACTCCTGTCCTACAATATCCATGTTCAGAGCGATTCCTACCTTTTCCTTAGTCCACAATGCCAGCCGTTTTCTGCGCTCTGCTCAAGTGCGTTCACTCAATGAGAGAACGGCGATTTTTGAATTCAAAGAACTGCATGTGGCTTTTTTTTGCAGTATGCTACTCATCGGACGCCTGTACACAACGCGAAGATCATCATCTACAAAGTCTGTTTGTGAGGGACCGCCTAGTCTTTGCCGCCGAACAAAAGAACCACATACAGGCTTACCCAGCAGCCAGCAACAGTACCATGCGAGGAACAGCTTATTTTCTGGAGATCAAGTGGCCAGTTGGCTTTCTTCATTAGTGGCAAATGCGCATAGTACCGCCAACGCGTCATTCTGAAAAGTTGCTTGGAAAAGGTTGGGTCATAAGGTTCTCGTTCACAGAAAGAGCCCTTACTACCGCCAGACTGAATCCAAAGGATATTACGCACTGTAGTGTGCTTTTTTTATGAGAATAAGCAACACAGAAAGCATGTCATGAAGGAGCCAAGCTGCTCTCTGAGCGCTATTTTGATTTTGCGGTAGTGACGCAGCAGGAGCCTAGCTGCTGTCGTGCAGCCCACTGGCATTTAGCGAATGCCGAGCCTGAATCCGGACCGTCAAACTCCTTTGGGAACGCTGACCCTGAAAGGCACTTACTGCATATAGAAAGCTCGAAACAAGCCGTCATACAGCAAATCGAAGCTTGTACAGCCTCGACACACCCGTTCTACAACTACTTATTTGACAATATTTTACTGTTTCTCTATCCCACAATGAAAGTCGTTTGCTGATCTCTCTGAAGGGTTGCCTTTGTATGCTCAGCGCAATGTTGCATTTCAAATCACATCTTTGGTTGTTGCTAGACTGTGCTGCTTCCTACTCGGCGAAAGCTCGTTCGAGACCTGGAATGCCACTATCACAGTTTCCGCATATCCGCCAGTGTGCGTTCCCTCATAGAAAAGATCCCACAATTGTTCAAACAGGACCTAAGTGTTGTTTTGCCATCTTAGCTGGAAGTATACTCTTTGCTTCTTTTCAATCGTCCCTCCACTGCTATCACCTTGAGCATTTGCGTGGCGAACAGCTAGCTCGCAAGCTAATGGCCTGCGAACAGAGTTGCAACGTTATAACCACAAAACGTTTTCGCATTGCAGCTCACCGCCTTGAACCGTTATGTCGCCCTTACCCTAAGTACGCAGTGTACCTTGCGTAAACCATGCGACAGTCAAACCTCTCTGCTGAGTCTTCGGCACTTACTCAGCTGGCATTTGTATATCCCCTCCTAGAGTTGGCAGGCAGAAAAAGTATCATAAGACAAGGCCTGCACCGCGCCATGTATTTTGGGAATGTTGAACGGAATGCAATCTCTTCGCATGATGCGATTATTCAGAAAACTGGCAAACGATGGCCTGATTAGGTACTTCACGCTTCTGCTGCACCCAAGAATTAAAGGCAATTTTGCCATTTCTCCAGCCAGCAATTTTAAATACAAATCGTTGCATTTTCTCCAGCATGCCCGCAGAAGCTTGATTCTAGATATTGGAATATCCTGCATGGCTGTGGTTTTGCACAGTCTGGCCATTAGTTTCCAGCTACACTCATCCAACTTCTTGCGGCTTATTCACGCACGCCATATCAACCCAAAGCATTATTCTGCATGCATCGCCTGAAAAACCTCTTCTTGCTACGTTTGCGTTGTGCACATTCCACCTACTGTTATCATTCAACGAGGTGTCAGATGCATGATACATGCCTTTCGCAATTTGCTGATGGGAGAGGCCGCGAAACCCGGCCTCACTTGCTGTGGAGCGGTAACAATGTAGATCAATGCGCACGCTGTGAGTTCGCTTGTTACCTTTAGAGTCGGGCCTTGCACGAGCATGCTGTGAATATTAGCTTAGCAACTCAACGCACCAGCTAAACAAATTAAATCCTAGACTTAATCCCGGTCCTAATAGTCGTCTAGTGCTACCTTCACCGAACAGCTACATAAGAACTCTGGACACATATTATCCAAGCCTTTAGCAATACATACGGCTATTTTTGATAGCATATTTCCCGATGGTGGCACGCCGCGTAGAGCGTCCGTGCGCAGCATGACAGTCTAAACGAAATAATATGCATGCGCAGCGACAAGATACGAGCGGATATCCTGCAATGACCAACGGAACTTATTACGCTTTTCACCCTTGTCGGCATTATCCTGCAAAGCCAACACGCAATAAGCAGTTGTTGCCTTCATCAGTTCACAAACCCCAAAATTCTCTGAGCAGCCGATGCTGCGAAATAAATGCACCAACTATGGCCTTCTGAGGGCTGCCGTTGGAGTTCCGCTAAGTGAGTGCCGAAGAGTTAGCAAAGGGTTTGAATGGTGTTTCCCAATCCTACAGCTCTTCTTAATCTGTCCCTGGTTAACTCCAAAACGAACGCCACTAGGATGCTCACATAGTACCTTGTCCTTTCTGTCTGTGCCTACCGCCGCGGTTACGAATTATCGAAAGTAAGTTCGACGCACCAGCTAAAAAGGCGTCTTCGTCTCGTGTATCTACGCGCATCGCGGAAGGCAGCAAGCATCCCGCCTTCTATCCAAATACTGTAGCGCTTGCTGCATCATTCTCGTCCTCGTGCATTTGACGATCAAAGGCCTTCCCAGGATGCGCATGCACGTTTTTAGGTTACAGGCTGTCGGCCATGCTGCAATCCACGCGACGAGACCCTTCGGCATAAAGTCAATAGTGCGCTCCGAAATCCAGGCGACAACCAACCAAACTTACTGGGTCCCCTCCCGTTTCATCAAAAGCGTCACTGTGCAATAATAACTCTACGTGAAACCAGAACATCGACTGTCCTCTATAATATCCAGGCGATTGCGTACCTTTCAGCTGGCTTGGCCTAGGAAACTGTAGTCTTCAAACTGCTATTTTCCGCATGATTGCGTTGCTTTCCCTTGTACGCACATTTAGAGCGTCAGTGGCTAAGCATTTTGTCACCAATGTCGGGCCTAGGCTCCTTGAAGCCCCATGAAGGAAGCATATAAAGATGCACCGAAAATGGCAGCGAGCGGAACTTCGGGCATGCTTAGCATAAACTGTACGCCATAACAACAATGGCATGCCCGCCAACTTGCAGTTGCACAAGTCGGCAGTGATGCTCTCACCCAAAAGAATCATATTGCACGGAAAAATTGTGATTCGCGAGGCTTATTCTTTTAAAAAAAAGAGCTTTAGCAAAAGTTGTGGCGCTAAGTGATTTGGATCCTTGACGGACTTGCTGGAATTGTCACATTTCCGCTTTCACAAGCTTCAAAAATCGGTAGGATGCTCCATTCCTATCTAACTGTGTCGCTGTCAGATAGTTGCTGATAAACAGCATTTAGATTAGTTGAATTTTAATGACGTAATAAGGCCTATATCGAGTCGTATGTGGTGCTTCGATATATGCGTCATCCTCAGCATGACGGCTTGTAAAGACAAATTAAAGGCACGTTGTTCCTTTGCTGCAAAAGTTGTTTTGTCTAGCTGTTTCTGTCATAAATAAATGAACATACAGAGCAAACAGATTCCTCAGCCCACAAGGTCCGCAGCCTGCTATGCTGTCGGTGTTGCTTCATGTGCACGTGTGCGCATGCACCATTGACGAAAGGGGTCACACGTTCACACCGCTGCTGCTCAACATATGTATCGGTTGAAACACCACTCACTCAACTGACACTCTTCAAATAGCGAGTGTCTGTGCTTGATGCCATAATGATATAACCATCTTCTTAGCAAATTCTTTATTCGTTTGACGGCCTACAAGTTCGTCCAGGAACCAACGGTTCCCTGCGGCGGCTTTTCATAACTGCAGATGAAAGTGTGAAGTCTTCTCCTTTCGCTCTATCATCGAGAGCATACTTCTCAAAAAGAGTTTCTGTGAGTTGTCTGAACGTTCCATGATCCGCTGCGTCCGTACGTACATGCTTTGCCCAGATTGAATTGCTCCAGCAAAAAAGGAGAGCATAAAATATCATCTGCTTCCCTTACAATAACATCTCCGAAAAGTGGAAGGCTTCCGCATAGTGCTCCGGAAAAGACGGTGTGATTTTCTTGGCTGTCGTTTCAAGCCATGTGTGCAGATCCAGAGCAATTTGTGCGGATTCAGAGTGGGCAAACGCATTTCTGCAACGCCCCAAGCCGTGCGTTTGATCAAGCCCCTTAGATGGCACCGAGACCAATTCTGACAACAGATAATAGCTTATCTGTTAAGGCTATGTGCGAGCTTCAGGCAATGGCACCAGGGAGGTTAGTGGTGCCACATATGAACAAGATTTTTTCGAAGTAAAGCTTCAACACATCACAACAAAATAAGTGATCGCTTAGGGACCTTGGAACCGAGAATCTGTCGCAGTCTACTGTTATCGACATAGTGAATTCGTAAACGCATCACTATGCAGCACTTCAGAGTATTCTGGGAGCGTTTTTCATATTCACTTATGGGTAGCACCTTCAGTTCAGCCATGTAGTTTCGATTTTCTCATGACGCTTCAGAAACATATTTCTGAGCTAACACATACTAGTCTTGCGATTTGATGTTCAGAGCTTCTTTTCACGCCAAGTAGTGGCAACTTCCTCGTCGCTTAGCTGCACTTACTGTCACCGTCACTTGTGCTTCTCAGGAAAGATAGCACAAGCTCTGAAATGGCGGGACGAAAAACAATCAACAACCTGCATTTCACCGCACCATCTGGATCACTCCCTCCATTAGCCTTATACATCTCCCTTTAAACACAAAAGCGTTCCATTGAAAACCGAGTCCTACATCGTTGTAATAAAAAAGCTACGTGCGGACGACTGCCAAGGTGAAACATGATGGAGTGAACCTGGGCACGCCCTAAAAGTCAAACTTCGTGAACGCGAGCTTGCATATTTCACAGTAGCCATAGCCGACTTACTTTGCCTTCCTCCAGCAACCACGGAAGGCTAATTGACTGCGCGTGCTTGAGTTTGTGATAGTGCGCAATCGGGAGAACGATCAAGGACGCGCCACTCTTTTTAGGTAAAGACTGATTCACAGCATCTATACACCTTCGTGCCTCCAGTAATCCTGAACGCAATGCGTTTTCGTAATCGAATGACTTATTGCCATCGCCTTGCCCTTTTCCTTCACCTCCCTTGTGCTTCCATAAATAGCAACTGTAGTTTTTAAAAACAAGCAGTGGGTTATACTTTACGCAAGATTAACTAGCCTTCAAACGAGACAAACCGGTCCAGCAACCAAGACGCATGCATTCCTGGTGTCCACAGGTCTCTATGATGTATGCCAACTCATTCAGGGATCTAAGATATTGCCTCTTAGTTCGGGCATGATAGCTGCCGCTTTAGGTTTTAAACTTGTAGCATAGGAATGGCCTGGTGGCATTACTCTTTTGGGGCCCATGTCGAAGCAACACAAACATGTTCGAAAAAAAATAAACGCATCTATGCAATTCAACCCACTCGCTAAATTCAGGCTCCTTATTTAGAAGCATGGGCTGGGTACACAATGGCCTACGATATTTTCGTCCCCTTTCGAAGTTTTTGCACTGTATGGCTTTGTTTCCTTTGAGCAATCGGCGAGCAGCATTTGAATGCTGACGTGGTACCTCCACAAACGAGCAGCGGCATCCATTTAATTTGTATTTTTACGGTGTGGGGGTCTAGCAAACGCAACGAAAGCAGCTTGGGATCTTCAATGACTGCAAGGATGCCGAAGGAAGCACTCGCAATTACTATTCAAAGAGCCCGGTGGCATGGCACACCGCATTACGTGCCCCGCGTTTTAGCAGCACGCTCGACTCTCAAAGATTCGCTGCTTCGTGCATCACTATCTCCTTCACCGTGCAGTTTCGTGGATCAGCTTTCTGTCGATGAATTGTTGTAGTGGTCATTTACAAACCCCTGCAGTACTACAAAAAACGTCGCATAGCGTGGAATACAGGTTCCACCAAGTCCCTGACCCGCGATGTATTCTAATTGGCAGACAAACTGTTAAGGCCATCAGCTGCGCCCGCTTTCCCTCGGAACCAACTTGCTTGTTATGCTGTTCTATTGCCATCTATCTTCCTTAGGCTGCAACTGCACAAATCACAAGCGCCGTCTTCACTGTGATTGGTGGCATGGCGATATCGCGTGTCGGAACATTCGTGCTTCTCCAGTTGCGCCAAAATCAACGTGCCATAAACTAATGCAGAGTCAACAAACTCAACTTACGCTCTGAAAATCCACCTGCCAAAGCTTCATAGAAACCCCATGGAGCGCAAGGAGCGCATTGTTGCATTTGCCAACACAAGGTCTGACGCTCTCAGTATATTCACCAATCAACGCGTAAAATATTGAATGTGTTGATTCTCAACAGGCAAAACATTGTCCTTGTTTTCAAAGCGGTTGGCGGAGTGAGCGTCTCGTAAACGATCACTTCGCACTTCACAGTCGCACATCAATTCTGGATCACAAGCATCAGGAGCAAGCAGCCCCTCCCCGTTTGCACTCATATTTAACAAATTCAAGCGATCCGCTGAGTTTTCAATCAAAAATCGCGATTGACCGCTGTGCTCTCGACCCTCTGCAAACTTTGTAAGCCAATTCACTAGATTGAAGAACATCGCTTTTCGCCATGTCCACATTGTCCTGTAAAGATTGTGCATCTCCTTGAAAACAGTCAACAGTATTGCTCAAAGCAGTTGCCCAATTTAATCGTGCACGTTCAAAGCACGTTCTATGTAGCCCGCATGCTCATTCATCATTCACAAACCTGTCGTCTGCAGAGGTGTTCGATGCGCCAACTAAATGGCTACAACACATTTAAAATAACCCACCAGCTGAAATGCACCCAGAGTCAGTGCGCAATGGGAGAACCAGGCGACTTCACACACTTGTTTTGTCCTGAAACACTCCGTCATACCAGAGCTCATGTTTCGCACATGTGGTTTAGTTAGATGAGCCACATGGGGACAGATCCTACCACCGGACACGCCCTCCTCGCAGGCCGCCTATAAGTGAAGTGCTACCCTGTGCCAAGATGGATACACATCGAATTCTTGCCAACCAGAGCGTAGACGAGTCAGATTCGCTTAACTCTAATGCCTATATTTATTGCGTCCCGTTTAGTTATAAGACAAAATTTAGTCATCTGCCTCTTCAGCTCCCATAAATATTCCAAGTAGCAGCAGTGTGCCTGGCGGTTTTGACCAGCAGCCTCAAAGCCCCGCTACACGTTCAATCTCCTTAATTTCATGTTCACTTGCGCAGTCATCTGCCGTCGCCACCTGCCGACCGACAAATAAATGCAGGGCTGCGCACAACAATTTACTTGAATTCCTGAAGCATATGTAGGGCAGGTTAAATCCCAAATATTTTTTAGAGACAACGCAAAACATCGCTTTCTCGAAATAGCAAACGTCAATTCAGTATTCACGGGCTTCCACAGCTACTATCAAAGCTAATGAGCGGCAACCTTCTCATCGTAAGTCGCACAAAGCGCCTTCGAAAAGCTAATCCTGCGGTCATGAAAGAAGTATGCCGTATATTTCCCTGGAGCCACTTTTTAAATCGACTGAACTGCAGCAATCAAGGGTGCTCTAGTGGTGCAACACACTTCCTAGAGATTCGTTCATTCTTGCAGCATTCATTTCCGATCCTGCCTCGCTACAGTTTGCTTCAGCTCATGTCTTTCTACTCGCCGTTCTTTAAAGGGATCGACTGGCAAAAAGTTTTTCGGCTGCTTGTAAGCAAATAGAAATCGAATACCGTAGCGCACTCTCTACAGGCAATGACTCAGTTTTCACTTTAGACATGCGACAGGGAACTTCGCGTTGTCGTCTACTTTGCGTGTTATGGAAACGCTTTTCTACCACTACAGCTATTGAGCAATTGAAGGGCTTCATGGCAGCTGCAAGGAAGCTTGCTCTTCGTTTCACAAGTGGTGCATCCGCACCAAATCACTGTACAGCACGTCCATTATGCAAGACAAAGTAGAAGTATTCTCCATGTTTGTGGCTTGTTTGTCCAGTGACTTATTCAGAAGTGCCAATTTTCATAGTTGCAGCACTTTGATTCGTATCAAATGCGGGCTTCCGCTACGTGTCCGATGCCTCTCTATGCAAAACGCTCACTGCGTACCCAAATATATCAACTGCCACTGCTACTAGGTCCTAGCTATTATATCGACACTGAAAAGCTGTTTCATTCGTGTCAAGTATGCCCTAAAATGTGTACCGGGCAAAATCATCTAGTCCGGCCATGTACATACGAATCCCTTACACCAAAACAAATCAGACAATCACACACTGATTCAACCTGCTTGGGTGATTCATCCGTAAGCCCCCACTGTTGACTTCCCTTTGCAAATCCGCGAACTAGCGCAGATAGATCTTTTCTCGCGTATTTTAAGAATGGTTTCTTTAAACAAACCTTGGATACCTGTGCGTCTCCGGAGAGTCCTCAAAGAAAAAAGCAAAGAAACTGAAGCGCTCACTTGCTGGGCATACTCTACTTTACGTTGCTCTAGGCCTCAGTAAAGAGCGTAAAAGTAAGCGTTTGTTTCCTTTAGTTTCGCCGCCAAAACTCAGCGGTTGCACCTCTCTCTGCATATTACATGTGAAAACTCAGCATCCGGCACTCCATTAGCGCAAGTTGGAACGCAAATAGAGCAGCGCCTCACGCAGGTATCACATTTTTTGGGATGATAAAAGGAACGTACTACAATATAGTCAAAAACAATATTTATCTCGTTGCACAAAATACCACAGGCATTGTGGGAAACGTGAGGATTTCCTCAGCCCAGTGCCCGCAGGAGCTCAGCATGCTCTCGATGGTGCTGCGTAAGCCTGATCGTTTGCAAAGCCGACTTTAACTGCAGCATGTTCACTTTCCTCTAGTGGAGGGGCATCTATGCACAACATTTCGTGGGCATGCTGTCGCGCGGTGCAGAAAGGCAACAACAATATAGTTTCACAGCGTGAAACTTGAGATCCCTACACAGCGTGAAACTTGAGATCCCTACAATAAAACTCTGAAAAGACTGCAACGTGCTACTCCAGCTTCTCCTAGCTCCTCTGTATCCCTGAAGTCCATCTGTGCCATGATTGACCTCCTTGCCGGTTTGATTCTAAGCTTAGAGATGGATGCCGACACAATCGTCACCATGTAGCCTAACGAAGCGTATCAGCAGCCCTCTCATGGAAGGCTGTGCGCCGGGAAAGATAAACCAACAACGCACCAACTAAGTCCCTCATAGCTCCTTTTGTACGGACTAAATTGTGCATGTGCGATTTAAAGACTGCCTCTTTATGACAACTGCAGGGCAAATGGCTCTCTCGCATTTCCATCAACCAGAACGTAGGTCTTCGCCCTCGATGAAGAGGGCAACCTGAATTCGAAGGCACAATAAACACGCCGGTCGATTTTATGTACCATGTTTGCCGAAATGTGCCACAATCAAAACACAGAACCCCATCACTCTTGTCCTATGAAGCCGCGTGTACACTGCAAACCTTCTAGCGAAGAACATCAGTAGCGATTTGTCCATCCAGACTATCTTGACGTAAACAAGCGCAGTCGCCGCCGTCCTCCTGTTCCGTGCGGGCTGTAATCCTGGTTAGCGCACAGCTGCAGCATACTCTCAATGCGTGAGCAAAAACACTCATTCTAGTCCTGGAATCACGAATTGCGGGGAGCACAACAGAAACAACACAGATGACTTCTCAATCACCCACATTAACCGCCTCGCGCGTTCCTTCTGTACACCACACTCTTACACTGTAGCGCGCGTCGTCTAAATTCATCTTCACTGCAAACGGTCACCGAGTCAGGCACTGGCCTGCCTGCCCAGATACTTACTCAAAGGCTGCACAGAAATTACACACACGAAGGCAGCCAAACACAATTCTGCACCGCCACGCACTTCCTTAAATACGTCCTCATTTTCCGATTCTACCGGCCGTGAAAAGACAACGAAGCACTAAGGTCGCTTTCAAGCCCTTCATGTGCCTTGGATGCACTTGGGTCGACGCCCTGTCAGAGCATAACCATGCAACATTCTGCAATATAGATCACCTCTGCATTATAGCTGAGCAGCGTGTCTTGAGCACAGCAACAGCTTGTGCGGCACTGGGCTCATGCAAACAGACTGTATCACTCTAGTCAAATTCTATCGCCTCAAATGCCACTACATCAGATCAAAACATCACATATTGACCGCCCGAAAACTTGTCCAGCCCTTCAGTTGTGTTCTACACCGTACGCTCATGTAGCGACGTATTTGTATGTAGCTCTTCACCACTTCATAGCCGCATAAAATGTTACTGATCCATGTTTTACGAAACCGCTTAGCACCACGATGAATCGTCAGTCCTTAATTGATATCGCGGACAAAGTAAAGCATTCTGAGCAAAACGTGATGTAGCACGCATATGTACTTGCTAAGCCATCAGCATCGCAACATCATGGACAAATCGAATGCACTCTTCAAGATTTCACACACGATATTCACAACAGCTCACGCACAAAAATATGACGCGTTTGCTTTTATCGCTGAGCAGTATTCGACTGCCAACTTTGAATACTGCGTAGTCTGCTTGCTCAGGTGCGTGCTCAAGTACTGCGGAGAAAGTACACGAGTGAAGGCAGCCATACATCACCACGCACTTCCTTCAACACGTTTTTACTCCCAAATTGTATCGGCCATGGAAAGACAAAGCAGATTCGTGTTAACGCCTTGTGCATCCTTCATACACTTAGCTCGGCAACCAGTCAGGACATAGCCCTGCAGCAGCTGGCACTGTACATTACCTCAGTATCATAGCTGAGGAGCATGTACATTACCTCAGTATCATAGCTGAGGAGCATGTCTCGTGAACATACCATAACAGCTACGTGTGCCGCTCTAGGTTCACGCAAGCAAAGTGCCCCACTCTAGTTAGATTCGAGGAATCACAGTACGTAAACAACATTACACTGAATATGGACCGGATCACCCGATCTTTTAAAGGCAGATAGTGTGTGGCTCCCTTGCTGTGTCTTGGCCAATTGGCAACTGCACAAAACACTGCAGCTACTGGATCACGCAATAGCGCACCAACAAAGTGGAGCCCGCCTTTTCATGTCAATAAGCTGCTGCCTGATTCAGAGAAACAAAATCAGTGTACTCCACTGCGTGAACTTACTTGCTAAATCCCTGCCCTGCAACACGACTAAAGAAAAATGAAAAACAAAATAAAGCCTTCAACGGTCCACTCACGGAATATTCCAATACAGCGTCTCATGCTTATACATTCTGCGCCTCCATTGTCCTCGCCGACAAGCATGCGAATATACAGTCGGGAATCTGCACATGTGTGGTGTGCATGTGTGAAACCGCCTGTCAACCTTCGGTAACAAGGCAACCGCAAGCTACATGTCCGCAGTGTGCGTCCCAAACAACTGCGTCAAGGGTGCGAAACTACGTCTCAAAGGAGCCGTCATGACATATCACACCTTTTATTCACCTCAAATAACCTCAAAAGCATGCTGACCATCACGTACCCTGTACATCCCGTGACCGTCTCGA
>NW_013651883.1:0-11876 GCF_000499385.1 Eimeria necatrix | reverse complement strand
CTTGAAAAACAATTTAAAATTGATTTATTAAAATGAATTTATTAATTTTAAACTTGAAAAACAATTTAAAATTGATTTATTAAACTGCAACAAAAAGAAATTAACTGACATCCACGAGAGTTTGTTTGGGAACTGGTTTGAGGACTTCTTGAATTTCCTGGACTTCTTCATATCTGTCGACAATTTTAATAATGGGGACTTCGACATATTTCGGAATATATTTCGTTTCAAAACGCGGAACATAAATAATGTTTTCTTTTATTTCTTCTTTCGGAACGACTTTCACCACTTCCACCACTTGCGGCACCTGTACGTACACCCCGGCGCAGTGCATGCAGCTGCGACACAAAAAGTGGAAAGCGGCATTTAATTCATTTCGGCGCCTTTTTCGTTTCTTTTTGTTTTATTTCTTCAAAATAATATTTAATTTCAAATTAATTTGCAATTCAAGCAAAAACAAACAACAAAAAACAACTTTTTCTCCTTTCTGATTTGCTTGCAGACACTGGAAAGCCCGCATTTCGAAAACAAATTAATTCTTTTGAACTTCAAAATGTTTATTTCTTTTCTTTTTGCTTCAAAACTTTCATTTCTTTTCTTTTGTTTTCTTTGATTTGTGTTTTAAATTCAGTTTTTATTTTTTCCTTTTTCGAGTTGCAGCAACGCGCTATAAAAAGAAACAAAGTCGTATTCCATTTGCATTTAAATTTAAATTTAAATTTGCATTTAAATTTAAATTTAAATTTAAATTTAAATGCAAATTCAAATACGGTTATTCTTATGCTTTTATATTTATATTTATATTTATATTTATATTTATATTTATATTTATATTTATATTTATATTTACATTTATATTTATATTTATATTTGTATTTATATTTATATTTATATTTATATTTATATTTATATTTATATTCATATTTATATTTATATGTATATTTATATTCATATTTATATTTGCATTGATACATTTGTATTTATATTTATAGTTTAATTTATTTACATTTTAATTAATTAATTAATTAATTAATTAATTAATTAATTAATTAGTTAATTAATTAATTATTTAATTAATTTGCAAATTATGTTTATATTTAATTGCGCGGACTTCCACAATGACGTCGCTGTAGAAGACTTCGGGGACTTCGACGAATTTTTGTTGGTTTTGGACAAACTCTAAATCGACGTATTTAATTCTTTGCTGCACTTTTGTTTTCGGAACAACAGTTTCAACAACTTCTTTTGCTGCTGCTGCTGCTGCTGCTGCTGCTGCTGCTGCTGCTGCTGCTGCTGCTTCCGCCCGCTGCCGGCTAAACATCGTCCGGCTTTCGTCCCGCACGGCTTAACGCACGCACCCACAAACCCTAAACCCTAAACCCTAAACCCTAAACCCCAAACCCTAAACCCTAAACCCTAAAACCGGCTGTTGCTGCATTTCGCGGATGAAAAGAGTAATTTAATCAAACAAATGCTTTATTTCCAAATGATATAAATCCGAAACTGAAAACAGAAATGGATTATAAATAAATAAAATGAAATAAAATGAAATAAAATGAATAAAATGAAATTAAATAAAATAAACTGAAATAAAATGAAATAAAATGAAATAATATAAAATATAAAATGAAATAAAATAAAATAAAATTAAATGAAACAAAATAAAATAAAATGAATAAAATGAAATAAAATGAAAAACTAAAATGAAATGAAATAAAATGAAATAAAATGAAATAAAATGAAATAAAATGAATAAAATGAATAAAATGAAACAAAATAAAAGAAAACAAAATAAATCAAAATGAACTGAAATATAATGAAATAAAATGAAACAAAGTGCATTAAAATGAAACAAAATGAATTAAAATGAAATAAAATGAATAAAATGAAATAAATAAATAAAATAAATAAAATGAAATAAATAAATAAATGAAATAAATAAAATGAAATAACAAACCCGAAACTTCTCCGAGGCCTCCGTACACCCGAGTTTGAACTGGCGGCAAACTGCGGTGTACATCCAGCCCAATGCTGCGCCCCACAACTGGCAGCAGCGAGTCGGGAGCAGCAGTTCTTTCGGGAAATTGCTGCTGCTGCTGCTGCTGCTGCTGCTGCTGCTGCTGCTGCTGCTGCTGCTGCTGCTGCTGCTGCTGAAACGTTCGCTGTTTCGGGGTGAAGGGCCTTTGCTCGTGCTGCTGCTGGGGCGGCGCTGCTGCTGCAGCAGTGGGCGTTGCTGCTGCAGCAGTGGGCGTGGCTGCTGCTGCTGCTGCAGCAGCAGCAGCAGCAGCAGCAGGAGGCTGGCTCCAGTAGCCCGTGTCTTCAAAGTAATTCGGAGGAATATATCTTTTAAATGGAACTTCTGGAGAAATTTGATTTATTTGAAAATGAGAAAAGTCCGAAAGTTCCGGAGGAGTGGAAGTGTCTGCGAAGGCGCTTGCGGTGTCTGGACAGGTGCTGTGGCGCGCGGGGGTGCAGCAGCAGCAGCTGCTGCTGCTGCTGCTGCTGCTGCTGCTGCTTTCTTGGCAGCAGTTGAAAAAAGAACTTTTCAGATTAAAAGAATTTACAGATTTCAAAAAAGAAGAAGCAGCACAAGGCCGAGACAGAGGACTCGAGCTGCGAGACATGCCAGCAGCAGCAGCAGCAGCAGAACTCCGCGCAGCAGCAGCAGCAGCAGCAGCAGAATTCCGCGCTGCAGCAGCAGCAGCAAAGCCTGCTGCTGCACCTGTTGTTTCTATCAGAAATGACCCGCCGTGCACAAGAGGCTCCCGCCGCGGGGCCCGCTGCAGCAAATATAAATTAATTAACTAATTAATTAATTTAATTAATTAAATTAATTAAATTAATTAAATTAATTAAATTAATTAATTAATTTAATTAATTAATTGTTAGTTAAATGCTTGATTAATTAATCAATTATTTGTTTATTTATTTACTTCTTGATGGACATTTACAGAAGGACTTCGCAGAGGGCTGGGGTCTCTTCTGGGGGGCCTTTCGGGCTCCTGCCGACGGATACAACAGCAGCAGCAGCAGCAGCAGCAGCAGCAGCAGCAGCAGCAGCAGCAGCAGCAGCGGCAGCAGCAGGAAGGTGTTTTGGGGTTTGGAGGGGAGGGGGCAGCGTGTACTTAATGGTTTTTGTGTTTAAATGACTCAAAATGGAATTTAATTTTAATTAAAAGTCTTTTTTGTTTTTAATTCGGAAGATCACCTGCTGCGCCGGCGGCAGCTGCGGAATTTCCGGAAGCTGCAGCCGCATTTTGAGGCTGGAGCTTCGCCAGAGAGGTCTGGGGGTCCTTTAAAAGGTTTTTTTTGTTTATTTTTGATTTTAATTTGCAAAAATAGTCAAAGAAATTCAAAAAAAGAGAAAATCGGGGCGAAATGGCGTTGTTTTCGGCGCTGCTGCTGCTGCTGCAGAGCAGCAGCGGTCCTGCTGCTGCAGCAGCCAGCAACGAAAGCAGCTGCTGCTGCCGGCTTTTGCTTCTTTAATTGGCTAAATTGAAAAGCAAAAACAATTTGGATTTCAAAGAAAGAAAAAGAAAAGAAAAGAAAAGAAAAGAAAAGCAGAAGCTGCTGCTTTCGGGGTCCGTCGGCTGCGGGGGGCGGCGGCGGCGGCTGGGGGCGCCGCAGCGCAAGTCCAGCAATTCAAATGCTGCAAATGCAGAATTAATCAAACAATTTAATAAAAGTAAACAAATTGAAAAGAATTAAACGCAAAAAGAAGAAAAATGAAAACAATTCGCCGCTGTTCAGCCCCGGCGCGGCGCAGCTGCAGCCGCCGCCCCTCACCACCTCCCCCCGGCTTTGAAGTGTCGATACACCCCAGACCCTCGTTTGGAAAAGCCCCTTTTCGTTTCTCTTTTCATTTCTTTTATTTTAATTTTAATTTCAAATTCAAATTCAAATTCAAATTGCAGTTCGCGCCACTCGCAGCTGCGCGGGGGGCTGGACCGCTGCGCCGCCAAGACCAAACCATTCAGCTTTCCTGTCTTGGCCTCAAAATCTGCAAACCAGCAATAATTGAATTACTTTTTTTCTTCTTTTCTTTTTTATTTTCAAATTTACTTTTCATTTTCAAATTTCATTTCGAATTATCCGAAAAATTCCGCCCAAGAGCACTCTGGGGCTCCGCAGCAGCAGACCGCAGCAGCAGCAGCTGCTGCTGCTGCTGCTGCTGCTGCTGCTGTGGTCCACTGCTGCAGCGCAGCAGAACCCAACAATGAAGTGATCTAACACCGCTTCTTTGCTCAGCAGCACTTTGAAAGTTTTAAAATTAAAAAGATTTAAAAACAATTTCCTTTTTTAAAGTTTTAAAATAAAAAAGATTTAAAAACAATTTCTTTTTTAATTTCAATTCTTTTCCGTTTCATCTATTTAACTTCCGCTTTCCACCGTTTCAAGAAATTCAACTTCGCGCGCGCAGCAGCTCTTTTTTTTTTTTTCTTTTTTGGCACTTTTCTCCACTTTTTGACTCCAATAAAGTCCCAAATTAATTCCAAACTTCCTCCACTTCATTTTCTTTTTAATTTCTTTTTATTTTCATCAAAATTTAATTTCAAATTCGAAATTCAACTTTTCGTCTTTTCCGTGCACAACCAGGTGTACGTACACCCCAGCAGCTTCCGGATCGCCATTCCGATTTGCGTTTTGGAATTTTCGGCTTTTTGAGTTTTCCAGAAAGTTCAAATAAATCTTTTTTGTTTTATTTAATTAATTTTAAAATAGTTTTTACTTTTTAATTCTTTTCTTTTTTATTTTCAAGTTTTTAAAGTTCGAGTTCGCGTTTCACCAAGACAAAAAGTTGAATGGCAGCAGCAAGCCTGAATAATGTTAAATGGCATTTAAACAAGAAAGAAATAAATAAATAAAAGTTTAAATAATAAATATAAATAAATATAAATAAATAATAAATAAATAATAAATAAATAATAAATGAATGGACAAATCCTTTAGCTTTTTGCTGCTGCTGCTGCTGCTTTTCTCGCCGCTTGCTGCGCCAAAATCCCCTTCGATAAAACCCGCGTCTTTGCTGCTTCTGCTGCTGCTTTATTATTTGCTGCTGCTGCTGCTGCTGCTGCTGCTTTGTTGCTGTCTGGCATTGTTGATTTCGTCTTTGGAGTGCCTGCTGCTGCTGCTGCTGCTGCTTTGCTCGGGCTTGCTGCTGCTGCTGGTGCTGCTGCTGCTCCCGGCTTTGCTGCTGCTGCTGCTGCTTTATTCTGGTTTATCGCTATTGCAGGAGGTGCTGCTGCTTTGCTCGGTTTTGCTGCTGCTGCTGCTGCTGCTGCTTTACTCTGACTTGGTGCTGCAGCTGCTGCTGTGTTGCTTGGCTTTGCTGCTGCTGCTGCTGCTTTGCTCTGGTTCAGTGCTGCTGCTGCTTTGCTCTGGTTCAGTGCTGCTGCTGCTTTGCTCTGGTTAAGTGCTGCTGCTGCTTTGCTTTGGTTTGCTGCTGCTGCTGCTGCTTTGCTCTGGTTAAGTGCTGCTCCCGGTGCTGCTGCTTTGCTCTGTTTTGCTGCTGCTGCATCTGCCGGCACTGCTGCTTTGCTTGCTTTGGTGGCTGCTGCTGCTGCTTCTTTTGCTGCTGCTGCTGCTTCTTCTGCTGCTGCTGCTGCTGCACTGGACTTGGCCGTGACGGTCCGCTTTAGAGTCTCTTTTGCTGCAGCACTTTCTGCATTTGCTTCTTTTTTTAAACTTAAACTTTTATTTATATTTATACTTTTTGCTTCTTTGCCCGGAGCAGCAGCAGCAGCAGCAGCAGCAGCAGCAGCAGCAGCACCTTGCTTCTTAGGTGGGGCGCTGGAGGCAGCAGCAAACTGCGAGGCCAAAATGCTGCTCTTCCCAGCTGCTGCTGCTGCTGCTGCTGGGTCCTTTGCTGCTGCTGCTGCTGGGTCTTTTGCTGCTGCTGCTGCTGCTGCTTTGCTTTGTTTTGCTGCTGCTGCTGCTGCTGGATCAGGCGGGGGGCCCGCCGCTGCCTTCGGCTGCAGCCAAACAGACAAATAAATAAAATAAATAAATAAAATAAATAAATAAAATAAATAAATAAAATAAATAAATGAATAAAATAAATAAAATAAATAAATAAATAAAATAATAAAGTAATAGATGAATTAGATAAAATAAAAAACGAATAATAAATAAAAAGAAAAAAGAAAAAAGGATTTAAAGGAAACTTGAATTCCACGAAGTCTATTTTGGTCCAAATCCAATTAAAAATAAATTCATTAAAATTAATTTTGAAATTTCTTTTTAATTTTAATTAATTAAAACAGCAGCAGCAGCAGCAGCAGAAGCAGCAGAGAGAGCTGCTGCTGCTGCTGCTGCTGCTGCTGAAAGGGCTCATTAGGAGCAGCAAAAGAAACGCAAAAGAAGCAAAAACAAACTTGAATGGAAAATAAATAAAAATAAAACAAAAAGAATCAAAAAAGGAGAAAAAGAGAAAAGAAAATAAATAAAAATAAAACAAAAAGAATTAAAAAAGGAGAAAAAGAGAAAAGAAAAACAACTACCTTGGCCTTGGTTCTGCTGCTGGGGGGCAGCAGCGCTGCTGTGTCCACCGGCGCCTTTTGCTGCTGCTGCTGCTGCTGCTGCTGCTGCTGCTGCTGCTCTGAAGATTTAATTGCATGCAACTCTATGTTTGGACTTGAAGTTGATTGGGCTTTTTGGGGAGCCAAAAGTTTTAAATAAATGGACTTGTGTTTTTCTGGCTGCGGCAGCAGCGCGAAGGAGTCGAGTGTACGTACACCCGGAGCCTTCGCTGCTGCTGCTGCTGCTGCTGCTGCTGCTGCTGCTGCTGCTGCTTCTTTTTTCCGCGCTTTGAACGGGTTCAGAAACTCGTACCAAGGGGTCTTTTGCTCTTTTGCTGCTGCTGCTGCTGCGGCCTTCTTCGACTCAGCAGCAGCAGCAGCAGCAGCAGCAGCAGCAGCAGCAGCAGGGCCGCCAGAAAAGTCGTACGACGCGCTGCAGCAAAACCAACAGACTGGCCCCACACTTTCTTTCTTTTTACTTTTTCATACCATTTAAATGCAAAATGTCATTTGTTTATTGTTAATTTAATTAATTAATTAATTAATTAATTAATTAATTAATTAACTATTTATTTTTTTATTTATTTATTTATTTAAATGCAAAACATATTTTATTTATTTACTTAAATGCAAATAAGTTTGCGAAAGTTCGTTTTAATTGAATAGTATTTAAAAAGAAAAAGGCTCAGAAGAACTCTTTAGGTGACAGAATAGAAAGTAGTTTTGCCTCATTTGTTTTATTATTTTGTCTATTTTATTCACTTTAATTGATTAATTAATTAATTAATTGATTAATTAATTAATTAATTAATTAATTAATTAATTTTATTTGTTTTATTTGTTTCATTTGTTTTATTTGTTTTATTTGTTTTATTTATTTTGTTTACTTCTTGTATTGTTTTGTTTTGTTTGTTTTGTTTGTTTTATTTCAAAAACAAAAAATATTTGAAGTCCACAAATGGAGAGGCCACGGCCAATTTCAAAAAAGAAATAAAGCCGAAAAGATAAAGCGGAAATATAATTAAATTACATTAAACCAACTAAACTAAATTTAATTAAATTAAATTAATTATATTAAATTGAATCGAATAAATTAATTAAATCAATCAAATCAATTTAATTAATTAAATTAATTAATTAAATTAATTAAATTAATTAATTAATCAAATTAATTAAATTAATTAAATTAATAAAGTTAATTAAATTAATTAAATTAATTAATTAAATTAATTAAATCAATTAAATTAATTAGTTAAATTAACTAAATTAATTAATTTAATTAATCAAATTGATTAATTCACCTCAAGACTTTCTCTGGAGTTAAGTCTGGGCCTTCGCCGCCGGAGAATCCTTTTAGGGTGAGGAAGACAGCGCCTGAAAGTAAATTTTAAATTGAAAAAATAAAAATAATTTAATGGCAATTAATGGCAGTTTAATGGCAGTTTAATGGCAGTCAATGGCAACTAAAGATTAATAAATGATTAATTTCGAATTTTGAATTATTTTTAATTATTTTTAATGTAAAAATTGAAAAAATAAAAAGAAAAGATAAAAGACAAATTAACGCGCAAGAGAAATAAAGGCGAAATAAGCAAAGAATATGCTGTGTACTAATTCGCAAATAATGAATAAATAAACAAACAAACAAATAAATAAATAAATAAATAAATAAACAAACAAATAAATAAATAAACAAACAAATAAATAAATAAATAAATAAATAAATAAATAAATAAATAAATAAATAGAAATCAGAATTATAAAAAGATGAATTGGTTTTGAAAAGAAAGAAATGGCACTCAAGATTCAAGAAGGTACAGCCGAGTTTGTGTTGGAATTTTTTCGAATTTTGTTCAATTTTTGCGAAAAAAAGTTTATTTTATTGAATTAAAAGCTCAATTATGATTTATTAATGGTTTATTTATCATTTATTTGTTATTTATTTGTCATTTATTTGTTTTTTGTTTGTTTTTTGTTTGTTTTTTGTTCTTTTTTTGTTTATTTTGAAATCCATTTCCACTTCTCACCAACCAGCGTCGGGTCCGCAACCGCCGCCACGCCCATCACCTCCTGCGGCACGTAAAGCGGCCAGGCGTTTATTTCCGACAACTGAAAAGAAAAAAAGAAAATAAAACAAAAATAAATAAATAAATAAATAAATAAATAAATAAATAAATAAATAAATAAATAAATAAACAATAAATACATAAAAGCAGCCAATGTTCGAAACGAATACGCCATTTCAGCCCTGTTCGCTGATAGCCCAAGTGTCTGCGGGCGTTTGGGCCAAAAAGAACAGCAAGCCCAAACCCTAAACCCTAAACCCTAAACCCTAAACCCTAAACCCTAAACCCTAAACCCTAAACCCTAAACCCCCCTAAACCCTAAACCCTAAACCCTAAACCCTAAACCCTAAAACCCTAAACCCTAAACCCTAAACCCTAAACCCTAAACCCTAAACCCTAAACCCTAAACCCTAAACCCTAAACCCTAAACCCTAAACCCTAAACCCTAAATCCTGTGTGCGCCGCTACAAGTCCGCATTTCTCGCGTTTGAAAGCAAATCTCTCCCCGTTGGCGCCTGCCGTTCCTGCGCGCCTGGGCTTCAGGGTTTAGGGTTTAGGGTTTAGGGTTTAGGGTTTAGGGTTTAGGGTTTAGGGTTTGAGTACTCTTTCTCGGGTTTGTTCAACATTAATGGGTTTTGTAATTCCCGCAACTCTGCGCATGAATTCGCCTTGTTGGGTTTTTTCGTTTTTTTTGCCCATCACCAAAACCACCGCAATCCGCAGCACCGGCGAAGAGGCGTCGAAGGGCAGCACGACCTGCGTTTTTCGCGGAATAAATGCAAAAATGAATTAAAAATTCGAAAGTATTTTCAAAATTGAATTTAATTTCCAAAAAGAAATCCAAAAAGCGAGAAAAAGAGCCTTCAAAACCGCAATTTCAAGTATTTTGCAAAACATCATCGCCAGCTCGCTCAGGAAACATTCACATTTCTGCATTTTTCCGCGAAACTTCGCAATTTTCATCAAATTAATGCAAAATTAATCCAAAATTTTAAAATAATTTCAAAAATTAAATCAAAATTCAAAAAAGAAATCAAAAAATCGAAAAAAAAGTCCTCAAAATGATAATTTCAAAGAGTTTCCTCTTCTCCATTTCACCCACAAATTGTAAAATAAAAAGTTTAAATATAAATTTGCAAATAAAAATAAATAATTATAAATCATAGTAACAACAATAAGGAATAAATAATAAAAGTCAATATATAAATGTATAACAGTGATAATAAATGAAAAAGAAATATTAAATTAAAAGAATATATAGAAGTAATTATATATCATAATAACAGTAATAAAGAGTAAATAATAAAAGGCAATATATAAATATATAATATAATGGTGATAAATGAAAAAGAAATAATAAATTAAAAATATATATATAAACAATTATAAATCATAATAGCAATAATAAAGAATAAATAATAAAAGTAAATATATAAATGTATAATAATGCTGATAAATGAAAAGAAATAATAAATTAAAAGATTAAAAAAAGAAATAATAAATTAAAGAATATATAATTAAAAATTATGATGAATATAATAAGAGGCAAATATGAAGAAAAGAATGAATTTTAATAATGAGATAAAAGCAGCAAAGTAAAACGAGAAATAAAAAATAAATAAATTAAAATGAAAATAAAAACAAAACAAACGAACACACTTAAGAGTTCAAATAGTAAAAAGAACAAAAGGAAATAAATAAAAAACAGAAATTCAAAAAAGAATAAAAACAGAAAACCAAAAATGCAGAAAAAGGAATTTCGCAAAAAGACGAAAAAGAGGAAAAAGGAGAAAATTGAAAAGACAAAAAAGACAATAAAAGCGAATTAAATCAAATTGCAACGAATTGAACGAAATTAAATGAAATTAGATGAATTAAATGAATTAAAATGAATTAAATGAATTAAAATAAATTAAAATGAATTAAAATAAATTGAAATAAATTGAAATAAATTAAACTCGGACTGTTCTTCTGAAGTTGCAGTTAATTCGGCTTTTGGGAAACTCCGAATCGTTTTGGGGTTTTGCAATTTCAGTTCGGTGCGAAGAAAGGAGAGACATCTGAAAAAAAAAAACAATTAAATCAAATTAAATTAATTAAAATAAATTAAATTAATTAAATAAATTAAATTAAATTAAATTAAATTAAATTGAATTAAATTAAATTAAATTAAATTAAATTAAATCTCTGAAATGCTTCAGTTGCGACTGTCAGCAAAAAAAAGCAACTCCAACGAGCAGCGAAACGCCAAAATAGCGTTTAGGGTTTAGGGTTTAGGGTTTAGGGTTTGGGGTTTAGGGTTTAGGGTTTGGGGCTCGCAGGTGCAGCTGCCGGCTCGCGGCTGAGGCGCACAGCCTAATAAAAACCAGCGTTTGAAGGCTCCGGGGAGCCCTAGGGCTTAGGGTTTAGGGTCTAGGGTTTAGGGTTTAGGGTTTAGGGTTTAGGGTTTAGGGTTTAGGGTTTAGGGTTTACGTAGTCGAGGTCTTCTCCGTCGTGGAAGGCGACGCAGTAAACCCTCGTTTTGACGACTCCGAGTTGAAAGGCGTGGGCGAATTTGTAGTAAAGTCTTTGAACTCTGGAAATTCGAATTGCTGCTTTAGTCCATTTTTTGATAATTTTGTGGCTTTCAGCAGCAGCAGCAGCAGCAGCAGCAGCAGCAGCAGGCGCAGCAGCAGCAGCAGCAAGCCCCAGCTCTTCGTTTGCTGCTACGGCGCAGCCGTCGCTCTCGGGGCCTTCGCCTTCTTTCTGCGGCCCCACAGGTTGAATTATTATGGATTGCTGCAGCTGCTTGCTGCTGTTGCTGCTGCTGCTGCTGCTGCTGCTGCGGCTCGCCTCCGACGTCGCCGGAGACGCCGGCGGCTCCTCTGCTGCTGCTGCCGGCTCTTCTGCTGCTGCTGCTGCTGGCTCTGCTGCTGCTGCTGCTGCTGGCTCTGCTGCTGCTTTGGCTTCCGCCTTCGGCTCCGGCTCCGGTGCTGCTGCTGCGGACTTTGCTGCTGCTGCTGGCTCTGCTGCTGCTGCTGCTGCTGCTGGCTCCTTCTGCTTGAGGGGGATAGAGACAGCAACCTTTTTCGGGGATTCTGGGGGGGGAGCAGCAGCAGCAACGGGAGCAGCAGGGGCAGCAGCAGGAGCAGCAGGAGCAGCAGCAGCAGGAGCAGCAGCAGCTGGTGTCTCGGAATGACTCACGGGATCCTTCTTAGGCTCTGGCGGCGGCTGCTGCTCTGCTGCTGCTGCTGCTGCTGCTTTTGGCTCCGGCGGCGGCGGCGGCGGCGGCGGGGGTGGAGGGGGACCGCCA
>NW_013651882.1:0-95691 GCF_000499385.1 Eimeria necatrix | reverse complement strand
ATTAAAATGATAATTTAAATTCAGAAAATCCGAAAAAGAAACAAAGATTGGAGTTTATTAAAAAGATAATTTAAATTCAGAAAAGCCGAAAAGAAACAAAGATTGGAGTTTATTAAAAAGAATTTAAATTCAGAAAATCCGAAAAAGAAATAAAGATTAAAGTTTATTAAAAAGTTCTCACCCGCGGGTCCTTCTCGCTGTCGGAGTCGCTGCTGGAGTTGAAAAGTCGGATTTCTTTTCTTTTTTGTTTTTGAAACTTCTCCGAAAACTCCAAATTGAATTTATAAAAGTTCGAAGGAGTTAAACACAAAACAAATGCAGAAGTTCCCTCCCCAGCCACCCACTGGCTCGCCAACACGCTGCCGTCTTCCCGCGAAAACTGCCTCGCCGGAATCTGCAAATAAAACTTCAAAAAATTCCACTTTTTATTTCAAAAATAAAACTTCAAAGAAATTCCACTTTTTATTTCAAAGATGAAATTCTTGAAGAAGTTTCACTTTTTATTTCAAAATGAAATGTTTAAGAAGTTCCATCTTTTATTTCAAAAATAAAACTTCAAGAAATTCCACTTTTATTTCACAAATAAAACTTCAAGAAATTCCACTTTTTATTTTTGTTATATAAGTTCCATTTTTTATTTCAAAATGAAATGTTTGAGAAGTTCCACTTTTATTTCAAAAATAAAATGCTTGAGAAATTCCACTTTTATTTCGAAATGAAATGTTTGAGAAGTTCCACTTTTTATTATTTATTCAAAGATGAAATGTTTGAAGTTTCACTTTTTATTTCAAAAATAAAACTTCAAGAAGTTCCATTTTTTATTTCAAAAATAAAACTTCAAGAAATTCCACTTTTTATTTTTGAAATGTTTGAGAAGTTCCACTTTTATTTCAAAAATAAAACTTCAAGAAGTTCCACTTTTATTTCGAAATGAAATGTTTGAGAAGCTCCACTTTTTATTATTTATTCAAAGATGAAATGTTTGAAGAAATTCCACTTTTATTTCAAAAATAAAACTTCAAGAAGTTCCATTTTTTATTTCAAAAACAAAACTTCAAGAAGTTCCATTTTTATTTCAAAGATGAAATGTTTGAGAAGTTCCATCCTTTATTTCAAAAATAAAACTTCAAGAAGTTCCATTTTTTATTTCAAAGATGAAATGTTTGAACAAGTTGCACTTTTTCATTTCAAAAATGAAATGTTTGAACAAGTTCCACTTTTTATTTCAAAAATAAAACTTCAAGAAGTTCCATTTTGTATTTCAAAGATGAAATGATTGAAGAAGTTTCACTTTTTATTTCAAAAATAAAACTTCAAGAAGTTCCACTTTTTATTTCAAAGATGAACTGTTTGAGAAGTTCCACTTTTTATTTCAAAGATGAAATGCTTAAGAAGTTCCACTTTTCACTTCAAAGATGAAATGATTGAAGAAGTTCCACTTTTTATTTCAAAGATGAACTGCTTATATTATATATATATATATATGTAAGGACATGCAGCACGGAAACTTGAACGTTTGCTCAGTGCATGCGCGAGTGACACTATTGCTGCAGCAGCAACAGTGCTGCTGCTGCAGCAGCAACACAGTGTTGCTGCTGCAGCAGCAACAGTGCTGCTGCTGCAGCAGCAACACAGTGTTGCTGCTGGTCCACTGCAGGTTCGAACGTGACCACTGGTCAGTTGCTGGTCAGCAATTACAAAAACTCATTTCAAGTGGAGTTGTGATTGTCGAAACTGAAAGAGTTATCGAGAACAGACAAGAACGACAAGCGGGAGGGTCACTTCTTCGTGTTGTGCTTTATTTTATTTCTTTTCTGTTTCTATTTATTCGTGTTGTGCTTCATTTTATTTCTTTTTCTACTTCTATACTTCTGTTAATTAAGTCTTTTTGTTTATTTCAACAATTCTAATTCTCTTTTTGTGCTGCTTAAGGCATCTAATGAGGGGCTTCTTACTGATCGAACTTCGCGCCGCCGTCTGTGCAATTTCGCTTTGTTTTTCTCGGAATTTTCGGAGTCTTTTGAAAGTTTGTTATTTCCTTCTCCACTTTCTTGCTGAGAAGTCTCTTTTTGGTTTATTTCTGTGGTGAAATAGCCGTTGCGAGTGCCCAAGACGAACAGCTGTGAGCAGTCCGGCGAGAAGCAGAAGCTGGCGACATCTTCTCCCCATCTAAAAATGTTCGGCAAGAAATAAATCAAGTCCAAAGTGCCCACATCAAACACTGAAATCGAACTGTTGCTGTTCAGACACCCCAGACGCCGGCCATCCGGGCTCAACAACATGTCCACAATTGCTGCAAACAACACCCCGCAAAGCCCCGCTGCAGCGCATTTTCCTGGAATTTCAACTTAATTCCAACTTAATTCCAACTTAATTCCAAACTTAGTGAAAATAAATCTCTAAAATGCATTCATTTGCACAAAAAAATGTGTGAAATGCTCCCAAATGCACATCAAATGCTTAAAGTCGCAAAGTCCAGGCGCCGTGACCGCAGCACAGCGGCCAAGATTGAGCGGACGGCAATATGGGGGTGTATATATATATATATTTATATTTATATTTATATTTATATTTATAATTTATATTTATATTTATATTTATATTTATATTTATAATTTGTATTTATATTTATATTTATGTTTGTATTTATATAAACATATATGTATATATGGACATAATTGGCACAAATTGATGTTCATGAGATTGCATGCAAGAGAGATGCACTGGCTTGCATAAAACTAAACTTTGAAGACAGTCCCACAGGCACTTTCAGAGTTGCATTTTCGAGAAAAATGAATTTTCATTTTAAATATTTTAAAGAGTTCGAAAGCCTACGGAACGGCAGGTCCCGCACAGACGCAAGTTCCTGTCCAGTTGCAACTTTGAGAAAAGAAAGACAGAAAGAGCCTTCCCCTCCAAAGTCCCGAAGGGCCTCAGCCTCTCTAAGAGAACCAATTTCTTTGTACATCCACTTCGAGTCTTCCGCTTTCCCCCTTCCCTTTTGCTTCTTCTCTTCCCTACTTGCCGCACCCGCCGAGTCCTCCCCAGGGGCCCCCCTGGGGGCCCCCGCAGGGGCCCCCGCAGGGGCCCCCAGGGGGGCCCCCGGGGGGGCCCCCGGGGGGGCCCCCGGGGGGGCCCCCGCGGCGCAGCGCAGGCGCCGGTAGTTGGAAGCCCTTCGGCTTTTCTTAGAAAAGAAACAGCAGGCGAGAACGCCGCGCGACACGAACTGAAGAGCTGTGACCATCTCGAGGACTTGGCAGCTGCCCAAGCATTCCAAATCCCTGATTTCCAACTGAGACGAAAAGAGAAACAGAAAAAGTTCCAAAAAGTGGAAAAAAAGAAAAAAAAAAGTGGAAATGCGACGAAGACCCGCGCAGTGCGCAGCGGCCGCGGGCAACTGGAAGCAAGTGGAAAGCAGCAGCAAACAAGGCCAGTTGGCTGCAGCAGCAGACTTTTCGGAAAGCTTTTATTATTTTCTTTCAACTTTTGTTTTAAATGCCACTTTTGCGCAAATAAAGAAAGAGAAAACGCATGCAAAGCCGCGCACCTCCTTGAGGTGGAAAGCAAACAAGTGCAGCCCCTCGTTGCTGCCAACTGCCAACAACTGCCCGTCCTTCGCCAAGTCACAACAATTCACTTTTCTTTCTTTTTGAAGAGTAACTTTTGCAAGTTTCACCAAAGGCGGCTGGCGAGGGCTTCCTTCTTGCAAGTTCCCGCTGCTGTCTTCGACATGCCTGCAGCAGCGCAGCAGCAGCAGCGCAGCAGCAGCAGCGCAGCAGCAGCAGCGCAGCAGCAGCAGAGCAGCAGCAGCAGCGCAGCAGCAGCAGCGCAGCAGCAGCAAATAAGTCCGGAAACTCTGCAATAAGAAGCAACTAAAGGCCAAATAAACTTGCTTTTTATCTTTCAAGTGCGCCATTTGCATGCAGAAGCTGCTGCTTCCGCTGGAAACCAAAGACTCCAGGGTTTAGGGTTTAGGGTTTAGGGTTTAGGGTTTAGGGTTGGCAAGTGTGGAGCAGGGAGATTAAAGTAGCGAGAAAAAGGCAAAAGAGAGGCAAAAACGACTAAAATAAAGAAAAGAAAAAGACAAAAAGATTAAATGATTTAATTAAAAACGCAGCCCCACCAAATGCCCACTTCCGTCGCAGATGGACAAACCAAAAGCCGTTTTTTCCAAATCACTTTTGGCCGCTGGAGGCCTCGAAGAGAAGGCGAAACGCAGAAGGGCAAACAGGGGGCCTTCAGCCCCTGAAGAAGAAAAAACAAATTAAAAATAAATTAAAATAATTTCAAAATATAAAAAGATCAGATCTTCATGTTGAAATGTGAATTCCCATTCGGACCAGCAAAGCAGCAGCAGCAGCAGCAGCAGCAGCAGCAGCAGCAGCAGCAGCAGCAGCAGCAATTGGAATTCATAGGCTTTAAACTCTCTGAATTGAGCTCAAAATTCTGCAACGAGAAACGGAAAATTCAAAACTTTGGAAGAAAAACGAATTCAAAAAAGAACAAAAAGACTTCCAAACCCCACTCCCCGCATGCATGCAAATCAAAACAAAGAATTAAAAAGCCCGCATGCATGCAAAACAAAACAAAGGACTAAAAAGCCCGCATGCATGCAAAACAAAACAAAGAACTTAAACCCCAATTCCTGCATGCATGCAAAACAAAGCAAAGGACTTAAACCCCAATTCCTGCATGCATGCAAAACAAAACAAAGACTTAAACCCCCGCATGCATTATTATTGCATGCAAAAGGCCTACTGCGAGTTCCGTGAGGTTTCGCATGCACTTGATGCTGCCATCTGCTGCGCCTGTGACAACTAAAGAGCCCGGGGGGCCCCCCGGGACTTTGGGGAGAAAGGCCAGGGCCTGGCAGTCGCACAAATGTGGGTACCGGCAGGCCCGCACGGCCCAGCGGTCTTGCTGCAGGCAGCAGCAGCAGCAGCAGCAAAACGCGAACTTGCTGCTGCTGCTGCTGCAGCGCCGCAAACGCCGCCAATTCCCCCCCCAAGCAGCAGCAGCAGCAGCAGCAGCAGCAGCAGCAGCAGGACTACAAGTGCCTCCTGCCAGGGGAAAGCCCGCGAGGCCCCTGGGGGCCTCCTGACTGTGCAACTACTCGGAAAGCGAAAAAACGAAAAGTACTTCCACTTCTGCAGACAGCAGCAGCAACTCGGCAGCAGCAGCAGCAGCAGCAGCAGCAGCAGCAGCTGCAGCAGCTGACCTCCGTCCTGCTGAGGGCCGCGAGCTTGCCATCGACCCCCACCGAAAAAACAACTTCTTCACTTGTGGGGAGGGGCGGCGCGCGGGGCCCGCGGGAGTCGGCGAGCCAGCTGTCTGTACACCCCGCGAGCTGTACGTCCAGCACGTCCGCCACGTGCACATGCAAAGTCTGCACTGCCACTCCTTCCGGCAAAGTCCAAAGAGTAATACATCCTCTGCTGTCTCCACTCAGCAGCAAAGAGCTGCGCGGCAGCGCCAGCAGCCGCCACACCAGCGTGCTGCTGCCTGCAGCAGCAGCAGCAGCAGCAGCAGCAGCGCAGCAGCAGCGCAGCAGCGGGAACGCGGCTTCTTGCTGCGCGTTTCTTCTCAAGTCTCCTGAAACTCTAAATTAATTCACTTTTTAAGTTCAAATAAACAGAAAAAATCGCAAATGAGGGAAAACGCGGAGTCCGCGGACCCCTGACAGCGCCCAGGTGTCTGTACACCTGAACGCCGGCGCCACCCCCGCTCGCGCCGGAAGCGCCGACAGCCGATCTGCGTCTAAAGTGGCATCATTTTGAATAATTCTTTTTTTTAAATAAAATAAATGAAAATAAAACACAAAATTGGACCAAAAGGAACGAAAAAAGAACGAAATTGGACTCACTTTCCGGCTTTTCGCCGCCGGGGGGCCGGCTCTCCAGCGCCATTTGGCCCGCAGCCACGAACGGGCTCTCCTCGCCCGCGCGCCAAAAACGCAAAATGGAAGAATTCGAATTTCCGGCGAAGACCAAATTGCGGGAGTACCAACACACTGACAGCAGCCGGCCTGCAGCGCAGCACAACACACTCGCGCTTCCCCCTGCTGCTGCTGCTGCTGCTGCTGCTGCTGCTGCTGCTGCGGCTGCGGCTGCTGCTGCTGCTGCTGCTGGTGCTGCTGGTGCTAGTGCTGCTGGTGCTGCTGCTGCTGGTGCTTCTGGTGCTGCTGCTGCTGCTGCTGCTGGTGTTGGTGCTGCTGGTGCTGCTGGTGCTGGTGTTGCTGCTGCTGCTGCTGCTGCTGCTGCTGTGCGGACATTTGGTCTTGGGGAGAGTGTGGGTAATTTGGATTTGAGTTGGAGTTTCTTCTTCCAGGAGAGTCTGGCGGAGATCGCCGCTGCTGCTGCTGCAGGCCTTTGCTGCTGCGCCCTGCAGCAGCAGCAGCCGCACTCGGCCGTCGTCGCATGCAGCAGCAAAAGCTGGCAGCCCCATTGATGGGGGGCAGAGGCAAAGGGAGAAGACAGCGCCTCCATTAGAAGGGCTTTCTGCCTGCAAACAAAACAAGAAATGGTCTTCTCTCCATTAAGGGAAAAAGCGGGGTTTGAGGGAGGGGGCTCGGCCTTTGCTGCAGCACAGGAGAGCTGCTGCTGCTGCTGCTGCTGCTGCTGCTGCTGCTGCTGCTGCTGCTGCTGCAGGGCGCCCACCTCCACGCGAGTTGTGCGCAAGTTCCACGCAGTAATGACCCCGTGGAGGCCCGCAGTGACGAGGCGCCACTCGAAGAGAGAAACTTCTGCGAAGCTGCTGCGGGCGGCGTCTGCTGCAGCGCCGCCGGCCTCCGCCGCAGCCCAAAAGGCCGCCGCCTCCGCAGTCAAAGGCAGCCACAAGATGTTGCGGACGGAGCTGCAGGAGGCGGCGGAGAGTCTCTGCGAAAAACGGGAGAAAACGAGCGGAATATCGCGGCGAAAGACCCGAAACTGCTGCATGCATGCATGCATGCATGCATGCATGCATGCATGCATGCATGGAGTTGGACTACAAACTCTCACTCACCACTTTCAAATGACGACTCGCAGAACTAAAAACTTCAACTATTCCACTCGATCGGCCCGCAGCTAGCCAGCGGCCGTCGGGACTGAACTGGAGAGCCTCCACGCTGGATGGGGGCGGGCTGTCGATACACCTGAAGCCGCAGCGCCGGAGAGCACGCCAGTCCGCAGTAAACGCGCGGTAAAATTGCAAACAATTGCGCCAAAACAATTTAAAATTCATTTTAATGCCCACCTGCATGATAATATCGCCGTTTCCATCTTCGCATCCCGTCAGATCCGAGGTCAGCTCGCGGCGGTCCAGGGGTGGGCGGACCGTCCGGCGCCCGTCAGCCCTTTGTAGATACACCCGGTGTCAACACCCCAACTTTTAAAAAAGAAAAATAGTTTGCAAATGCCACTAAAAAGGAAATTGCATTGAGTTTCCACATGCATCGATGGGGACTTTGCATGTGCGGAAGCCCTAGGCTTCTCGGTGGAAACCATAGAAGGCCGTCGCCCTTTGCCCGCACTTCCAATCCTGTATTGCAACTTTCAAATGTTCAAGTTTACGTACAGCCCAGAAGATCTAGCTGCTGCATGCGGCAGCCACAAATTAAACTGCAGTTGAGGGGTGATGAGGGGCTGCAGCCCCAAAGGCAGCCCTAGCAATCAGCAATCTTCCAACTGCTCTATTTCCTGCAATAAAGCTTTTTAGCTCCATTTTCTGGTTTTTAAAATCTTTTTTTAAAAAGAACACAGCGGCGCTGTCAACTATTTAGTTATTTCACTCAATTTCTGTGAACTAATTGCCAGCAGCAGCAGTGAATGACCACCGGAAAGGTTACCCTCTAAAACATAGACTTTCTGTAAAGTAAGAGCCAGCCCCTACATGCCTATAGTGCCCACACTCTGCGCTGCTTTCTGCCCACTAGCCGCTGCGCCCTGCAGCACAGCTGCAGGCTTGGGAGAACTTGAGGCCGAGTTATAGAGCTACTTAAAATAACTTGTAGACTGGAAATGTTTTAAAATAACTTGTAGACTGGAAATGTTAAGTTACAGTTACAAATCTGTTGAAGGAAGAGCAGAAGGAGGGAACTGTTCCACCTACCCATTCATGTGCTCACTTGGCGTTGTTGAGGCATTCAGCTTTGGCCGTAGAGTTCTTCATATTTATCAGTAAACGGGACTCTCACAGAAGCATAATGGTGTAACTTGAAGATAACTGCCTTGGGGAAAATGTGTGCACTGCTTCCATAAAGAGGTTTGCATCACCCAGAAGGCCCTTTTCTAAAGCAGTGTAAGGCTGAAGGGGTGACAACGCCACCACTTAATCTTGCAGCTGCGCCACTTGAAGGCAATTGGTACCATTACTGCACCAAAGACAAGTTGTCTAAAGTGTTCGTGTTGGGCTCAGTGTGCATCGATCCTACGCGTATTGGCGCCAACGCAATGAATTTGCTTGCAGGAGCCCCTGAGTGAGTTTGCTTGGGTTTTGGTTAGGAACTAAAATTTGGAATGCCGCGTCATCATTCAAGTGTTGTTCAAGTCGAAAGGTTCTTCTTCATCTGTTCCGGAACGCAGTTCGCTCACCTGTCGCTTTCGAGTAGGCGCTTGCCAGCGTGTGTTGTTGCTTATTACGCATTTAAAGCAATTTTAGGCATTTTAAGTGCATAGTTTCCTTAGTGTAACATAGCCTAGAGAGATACAAGCTTTCGACGCCTTGTGCGGAGGCGCGCCACTCAGGGACTCTAGCCACCAAAATGGCTCAGCTTCATTACAAAATATCAGAAGTTCACATTAGTTGCTTGAAGCGTGCAAGAGCTTTTGCTTGGGAATGCTTATTTCTGTCGAGGACAGACAACAGTCAGGGTACTGCTGCTCTCGTACTGCGGGCATGACAGAGATAAGGAGCGCCCAAACTTCTAACATAAGAAGACCTTGCCAGAGTTCCAGGACAGTTTTGTTTCGTGGGTTGTTGCTGTTCATCCAGTTTCTAACAGTAACTGCATGAGACACTGTTTCGCTGCCACCAAACAAGTAATTGTGCGGGAGGCTGGAGGTATGCACTATTGCTCGATAGATACAATCAGCCCCTATGCGTACCTGAGCAAACACAAAGCTTTGAAATAGCAAGCAAATGCTTGCGGCAACTTTAATTGTGGCTTTAGTAGGAATTGAAGGTCGATTCCTCTACAGAGGTAATCGTCCTCTTGCTGTTTCGCTGCCTTGCTAGCGCCATTTGGCCAGATGAGCATGAAGTGCTTGGAAGAAGCTTGCTTTGCGTTCGCATGCCAGCTGTCGCGGAGCAATTTGAACACTGTAAAGATCTGTCGGGGAGTGCCTCCAACAAGAGGTTTAATGCCCTGCAATAGCCAGCTGACCAGCGCAATACGGGTCGGGCGGGGGTGGACAATATGCCTAGCGTCTAGCTCTACATTCCGCAGGCCAGCATTGGAGCTTTTCGCACTGAGCTTTGCAGCAGGCCATTACTCCTTGACTAAAGCCCTCACAAACACGGGGGCTATTACCCCGCTTTTAGAGGAGTTGAAAGCGGACGGTAAGCAATTTTCTTGCCATTTTATCAATGTCGCCAATTCGGTTTTATTCAAGAATTTGCTTTTCGCCTAAAAGACGTATTGCGATAAGGCTTTGAGCGTGCCTATGGTGTAATAGGGCCCAGCAAAAGTTATAAGAGGCAGGCAGTTAGGTGCCCTCATACATCCGTCAGCTTAAGGATCGTATTGCATTGTCCTACCAGGGGGAGCTTAAGCGTTGAAGTGTTCTGCTCTTCAGGAGGTTGCAGGCTCGGGAGTGGTTACTTAAATACGGTGCCAGGCATGAAATGCCAGCTATCAGTAAGCTGCTATATTTGGCCAAACTCAACAGAACCACGCATTGAGCACTAGCCCGCAGCCTCAGACGCAAAAATGGAGTAATTGGACAGTGGTTAGGTGACCCATAGCATAGCTGCACTGCGACAGAGGTGAGCTGTGCTCGCTGTGGAGCTCCGTCACTATCAGTAGAGCCCAATAACTCACACCTTCCTAGAGCAGTTTTCGCCGGACCTGCCAGGGTCAACTGCTAGCTTGCTTGTCTAAATCCGTGCCGAACAGAGATGCGACGGGCATCTACTGGAGTAGTTCTCCAGCTACAGTTATCTGCCTACGGTGTCCTCTCCTACCAGCATGTGCGGATTCTCGGTGCCCATCATACCAACAGTGCATACAGAAGGCTACGAAAAACCATAGAAACAGTGTCTAGAGAAGGCTATGAAAACGTCACTGGCTTTCGTCTGCCTGTGAATAGTAGGTGACCCCAAGAAACTCCTTCCACGGGATTTTGCCGGCCAGATTGCAACACATGCTAAATGGACAGTTGTGGTCCCGGCAGCATTCGTTCTGCCTGTTCAGCAATTTCAGCCTCTTCCAAATTGTATGAGTTTTCCCATATCTTTGTGCGAATATGCCTTGTGGCTTCCGTCGGTCGACTGGCGCTGTGCCTTTAAGGGCATTAATCAGGGCCGTTTCAGCTCAATCGCTTTGAACTTCATACTCCTCTTCCCAGAAAAAACGCTTGTTTCTCTTTCACATTTTCGCCTGTAGCCTTCCTGCGCGGCTGTTTGCATGCTGTGGCGAAAGTGAACCAATGATTATGCCGAATATGAGGCACTGTTTACATCCTTCTTGCATTTGCATTTACTGAGTGAGCAGGATGCCTTGCATCATTAACCATTTTTGTTATGGCTGCAGCAAAGTTTTCCACCGCTCCTGCTCTGCTTCACTTCTTTGGTCCGTGCATCGACTATCAGTAAAATAGTTTGTCCGGCGCTGTGTAAGCTTTTACTCTCGCTTCTTTTGCGCCTGCTGCTTCAGCAGCGAAATAATTCAAAGGAATGCACCTGTATTAGGTGAGATTGCACCTGTATTAAGTGCCACCACATTTGTGTGGTGCCGGCAAATACCTTAGCTCGGCTTGCAGCGCCCTGTAGGTGAAAATGCACCAATTACGTCTTCATGTCTTCTACATCACGAATATCATCACACGTGATGACGAAAAGCTTCACAACATTTTCCAAGCACCTCATTTCCCTTTAGACTTTTGAAGAGGCCTGTAGCATTCTCTAAAGAGGGCTCTTTTTACCAGTAACCCCAGCATCTATGGACATCCTGGGAGACGCGCTTTTTCCTCTCGTAATTGAAGACCTCCCATGGCCGCTTACACCGCAGCGCTGCTGAAATTCCCTCTGCAGCTCAGCTCCTAGATTGTATATCTTGCTGGCTACGTACTTCACTTTTGTCACCAGAAGTCAAAACCACCGAAATGCAAATTAAAAACAAATCATGGCATTTTCGGGCTCCAGACATTTTGGAAGAAGGAAACTTCTGTCTGTCTCGCTCTGTCCTCCTGTGACTGCTGGCAGTATCAGTGACGCGATCAGCCCCAAAGCCTGATCAAGCTGCAAGGTACCCTTAGCGTAGGCTGTTTTAGTAGCCGGCTTTCTTTATCTGATTTGATTCTGATGAAGCTTACGCTCTGCTACTTCACATTCTACAGCCGTTCAAGATCCTTCGTGTGCAGCATTCTAGTGAACCGCACTACAACCGTGTCGGAGCCGGCGGCATAATTTCTCAAGCGAAGAATCCTCGTAAAGAGCCCTGCCTCATTTTGGATAGAGGATGCTTATTTCGAAAGAAGGGAGATGCAGAATAATAGGAGCAAAAACAGTGGCTTAAGAAGAGGTGTCGGGACGAACTCCCTGATAGTCCACCTCCCGCACTAAGCAGCACCGCTTACATATTCTATCTCTTCCGCACCTCTCTATACAGTCGACACATGAGCCCCTTGCCATCGTTTTGCTGTGGCTTCCGGGTGCCAGGTAAGGCCAGGTGCAATGCCTTTTTGTCTCAAAAAGGTTTAAGGATGATCTTTGAGCACGAATAACGAATTCAGATTTGAAAATGCCGGCTATTACCTTTGCCGGTGTTCCCTGGAGCTTTCCCGCCGGGCTGAAGCCCAGCGGAAAGCCTTTAACGTAGTCAGATATGGCGGTACCCACCAGGGCAACGTTATAGTGAGATTAAGGAGCTCATCTATTCCTTACACCGTGAAATAAAGTTGTTTACTCGTAAAAGCAGCATACTTCTTTCGTCGCATAGGTTGGGCTGAGGTGGAGAAAGAGCAGTCGCCACGGCGACTTACCGGTGGCAGTCTCAGCCCATTACTAAGGGGAGCAGCTCCACTGTTTCGCATTTCGTGCTTCTTGCTTTGGGGAGAAAAAAGTTAGACATATTAGCTCTCAACAAGGGGTGCCTCGCGACGCATTTCTCATGCAACAGATGCATTTTGGACGACATGCTGGGTCGTCTCGTGCTATTAGTGTCCATTCCGTCTGATTGAGGCACGTCTATCAGATGACAATGAAAAATGCAAGTTCCATTTTGACGGATACATCTCCCTTAGCGTTTCTAGGTACCACAGTCCACGTAGACAGCTCTAGATAGTGCAGAGCGAGTTCAATTGCTATAGTGGCAGCCTAGCCAGCAGAAACAGACCTTTAAAGCTTGCATTCCCATAGGCCTTGCAATGATTGTCCAGGATGGCTTTGCCTTGACATGTCCCAAACGTACCCTAGGGGGGTTTCGAAGACACCTGGTGGGCCTATTGGCGGTGGGCTCGGACGACGGCGCCGAGTGGCAAAACAACCTGCCTCTACACACGCCTCTGCGCGTGCACAAACATAGCTAAAAATGCTGTTTCTACCAATTTGAACTTGAGAAACGGCTGACAGAACTGCTGAGTTGTGCTTGAGTGCAGTTACCATAGTGTGCTGACAAGAGCACCCTTGACACTGAGTTGCTCTTTGGAGCGGGGAGATCCCGCGAGACCACCAGAGCTGCCATTGATCACCCAAATAGAGTGCGTCATAACACAAAGGTGCAGTCTCTCTTCAGCTAGTACTACCGAAGGCTGCTGCTGTCTGCTTAAAGGCCAGAAACACCTTACACTGCGGAGGGGCTGTTGGGCGAGCTAGGTCCTGTGAGGTATCCTTTAAGGCATCTGTGCAAAGAGCTTATACTTAAGAAGAAACGGAGAGGCACTGCACTCTCTTGGTGTGTATAGCTCTCGGAATGAACGATTGTAGTGCACTAGTTCTGGGGGTGTGCAGAGCTGCTATGCGGAGCGTCGGCCGTGTGCGTATTACTGCTGCCTGTGTGGGGAGACATTAAAGCATATTTGAGTACAAGTCATGGTTTTATCGAGTATTTCCAGAAGAGGTCTTATCTAAAGAGTGAAGAAGCTTCATAGGGTGAAAGGAAAGACGCGACTGCAGCGCCGGCCGGCTGGCTGCTGCTGCCCCGCCACTGCAGCAGCAACACCGTGCAGCAGGAGGATCTGCTCTGGCAGTGTGGGGGTATTGTAAATTGCTTAACCACGGAAAATAGTAGACGCTTTTTCTCGGCCTTTCACTCGCTTCCTACGGCGCAGCGAGGGTAAGAAGTCGGTGCAGAGGAGACCTGCCCGCCTACATGATGGCAGCAGTGCTTCATACTGGGGTTGTTGTGCTTCCGTCTCCTGTCGTTCTGAATTATTTGGAAGTGTATGTCTCTAGACAGCTAGTTGGGCTGCATGAGAACCTGTTTATTTCTCCCACTAGGTCCGCAACCGTGCGGCGTGGACGGGGGCGGTCGACCGTCGCTGGTGTTGTGCGCGTTCAAGTTTCCCGCGGATAGTTGGTGACTGTCTTCTGTCACGCTGGGTACAGACACACAAGTCTGAGTTTAGTCTTCGCACTTTGCAGAGCCGGGCTGCCAGGCTGCAGCGAACTCCGCACTGGCTGACCCCGTGCTCACTGCGTTGGTGTCTGCATGCACTTTGCCGCAGATGGCGGAGTCCTTCACAGTAGAGTCCACCGACGCGGCCTCATCCGCCTTTACCCTCAACAGCGGGCCTTACAGGAACATTCCGATATATGTGCATTTGGCCAAGTGAGCCTGAGCTGCTGCGCTGCCGCCCGCAGCCCCAGTGTTTGTTCTTGTGGCTGCTGTGCATGCGCTTGCGTTGCTGCTGCTGCGCCGAGCAGCTGCTGCAGCGCCTCCCTCGCTGCAGCAGCTGCTGCTGCGCGGCCGCGCGGGCCGCCGCCACCCACACAGTGCTCTCTGTCGCGTTTGCTGCTGCTGTAGCTGCAGCGGCTGCTGCGGCGCGGCCGCGCCCGCCCGCCGCCACCCACTCATTCCTCTCTGTCGCCTTTGCTGCTGCTGCTGCTGCTGCTGCTGCTGCTGCTGCTGCTGTTTGCCCGCTACCTCGCCCCCCCTTCAGGGGCCTCCCAGCCGATGCCTGGGAGCAAGTCCACACAAATCCCCTCTTCGGGGAATGGGCTGCCAACCTTTGCCACGAGGGCCGCCTCAAGGCGGACCGCATCACCATACAGCAGGTCAAGCCAGAGATCTGCATGAGTAAGGCAGCCCCCGCAGCAGCAGCAGCAGCAGCAGCAGCAGCTGCAGCAGCTGCTCACGCAGCTGCTGCAGGTGCTCGTGCAGCTGCAGCACGCGCAGCAGTTGCTGCTGACGCTCGTGCAGTTGCTGCTGATGCAGCTGCTGCAGATGCGGATGCAGCTGCTGTAGGTGCTGATGCAGCTGCTGCAGAGGCTCACGCAGGCTGTTGCAGACGCTCACGCTGCTGCTGCACGCGCAGCAGCAGCAGCTGCTGCAGTTGCTGCAGCAGCAGCGCAGCAGCAACGGCAGTTCAAAGAGCAGCAGGAGCCCCGTAGGAAGCAGCAGTAATGTAAACGCTGCAGCAGGAGCCAGGAAGTGCGGGTCTTGTGCTGTGGAGTGCTGCGGTGGTGCAGATGTAGAGGCGACGACGAGCCAGGGCACGTCAGTGAGTGGTCCAGTGGTCCTGCGGCCCATGCAGTCTGCGATCCTCATCGTGCTGCGGAACTCAGTGACAAATCTGGAACTTTGCGTCTTCTGCAAGCGGCCGGAGCTGGCGACGGGGCTGTCGGAAAGCCTGGGCCTGGTGGAAGGCAACTTCGACGCGGAGGGGAAGCTGGAGGGGCCGTGCGCGGCGCTTCTCGAGAAGCACCTGGGCCTGTCGCTGCACAAAGATGACTGCGTGGACTTGTTGATAGCGGCCCACGGGAGAGTCGTGGGCGATTCGGGAGTTACTTGCATTCCCTCCTCAGCCGCCACGGCGGAGGCGCCTCCGGCTGTGCGGTCCCGGCTGCTCCTCTACCGGAGTGTAGCGACACCCGAAGTGCTGCAGAAGCTTGAACAGGAAGTTGGCAGGACCAAAAGACACGGATATCCTCCAGCCACTGTGGGCTCGGCTCAGGAAGGAGAAGACCTCCTTGGACTTAGGTAGGCAGCTACTGAGCTCCGCAGCGGCAGAAGTTGCCCTCTCGGATGCATTCCATCACATGTTCACGTCTAAGTTTTGGGTCTGTGGTAGTCTTTTTGTTTCTCTGGTTTTTGTCCTTCCATTTTGCGCCCAATTAATGTCTATGTGCGTCCGTGGCGCATCTGCATTTGCTTCTGTCCGCACAAGTCCCGCCTTCGGCATTCATGTTTGTTGCCTGTCTTTGCGCCGATTCGTTTCCCAAATATTGGTTTTGTGGGCAGTTTTCCGTGCCTTTTGTCCGTCACTCCATAGCACTGTTGCATCGGTCTAAGAAACACGCAAAATTGGGGCCTGAGAGTTGTTGAGCAGATTGTTGTACTGCTCGTTCTGACAGAAAGCTTCCCGAATGCTGTGCACTGTCGCCAGCTGCTGGTGTAGCTGCTGCTGCTGAGCCCAGTTCGTGTGTTGCAGCTGCTGCTTGTTTCTGCTGCAGCGTCGTGTACATGGGTGACACGTGGAGGGCGACGTTGGACCCGCGGGCGGTGTTTGCGTTATTCCTTCTCGTGGAATTCCGTTATCACCAACTCAAGCTGCCGAAAGCTCCAAGGTTTGCGGCGCACGACGGCAAAGGGGCAATCTTGGGCGCCCCCCGCAGGGGCGAAGCTGCCAGCAGCACCGCGCTTGGTGCGCCTTCTAAAAAGGCAGCAGCTCAGTTCAGGAAGATCTCTTCGCTCACCCCTCTCTGCACCGGCGTCAACTTGCGTGTTAAAGTTGTGGAGCCGATCAAGCCTGCGGTACGCGCTGGGTGTGAAGGCCCCTTCGGGCTGTGCATGCTCTTTGCTAGCTGCTGTGCTGGCAAGCTATTCAGCTAGCTGGCTAGCGGGCTGTTGAATGCACTTCCTCTTCATTGCTGTTTCGTGCTAAGTTCTGGCAGATGAGATTGGTAGTAGCAGCTTCATTTGAAATGTGGCATGTCTCGGTTGCCCCTCAGCCCGACGTCATCCTCCCGAGGGGTCAAGTCATTAAGAGGGCCACCATGGTGGTAGGGGATGACGAAGCCATGATCACTCTCAAGTGAGCATCCGCAGCTTTAGCTGCTGCTGGCTCTTCTGTGTTTGGACTTTTGCTCCCTGGGGATAAGTTCTGATTGCTTTTGGGGAGCATTCCGCTGCTGTGCGTTGCATAGGGGTCAAGGAACTGAAGTGTCGTATATTGCTTTTATGTCCCGTTTTTTTTCAGCCTGGAAGGTGTTCAGCTTGAACTTCCGGACGTTGTGAACACCCCTCTTTTGATTAGAAACGCAAAAATTCAGATGGAAGAAGGACACATGAGACTAGCAGTAGACAGATGGGGGAAGATCTCGTAAGACAGGCTGATACGTTAGCCATTGGCAGCGCTGGTGTTACTGCTTCGTGGGCGGTTACTGTATTTTGATTAATGAAGTGGAGCAGAGTCCGTCGTTCAATGCGACGCCGCTCGCATCTGTGTTCACCATCGAGGTACTGCTTCTGTTGCTACTGCTGTGGGCTCAGTGACGCTCGGAACGACGACTTCAAAGACTTCAATTTTTCAGTTTGTACTGCTAGAGATATGAGTGAACAAGAGTATGAACTAGTGCACATGCCTGGAAGTGAGCAAGATGCCGCTGAGGGCCCCAGCGGCCGCGCCGGGAGCCCCCCATTCGCAGGCAGGGGAAGGAATGGCATGCGGGGCAGAGGCCGAGGTGGCTTTAGAGGTGGCCGAGGGAGAAGAGGCATATAAGGTGAAGACAGTTGAGAATCTAGCCCATTTTCTGTGCGGGCTGTGACCGTAGGGCTATGGGAAGCTGCTGCGCAGCTTTTTGTGGGCTGCCTGATTGAAGGGGGCCTTGAATTGCGGCCGTTTTTGGGGTGTGTGCAAGTCGGTGCAGGTTTTCTTGTGGCCGTTTGTTTACATGAAAATTGCAAAGCATGCATCTACATGGCGGCGCGCATTTGGGTGTGTACTGAAGGAATGTTAATTCTAGTTCTTTTCATGCATATGTACTTTTAGGGCCCCGCGGTGAGGCAGGGAGCTCATGGGGGGCCCCAGCAACGCCACTTGCTGCTGCAGAGGCGCAGTAACGCGTGGTACACGAAAAGCACCAAGGTCTCCTGCCGTTGCAGCAGTTTTCCTTGCTTCAGCTGTACCTTTTGCAGTAGCTGCAGCAAGAGAGCAGGCGCAGCGGGACCCGTGCGGTTGCTGGGTTGCAGCAAGGACAGTTCGCGCAGCAGAGTGTCTGCTGTGTGAATTGCGGCTGGTTGCCGCAATTCGGTTCGCGCATGCACGTGCAGCTCCGGACTACATACGGCCGGAGCACACACAGAAAGAACGCGATAGTTCGATTTGCTGTGTGCGCCTTCGAGAGCGGCTGTAGAGGACTGCCTCGGTGCGCCTTTGCTGCTATCGAACCAGGGTAACTAAGGCCACGCGCGAACACAACGTGCGCTCATACAATCACGGAACATCTGTATTGTAGAGGCTCATGCATATTCCTGTTTCAACATGCACGTAAACACGTTTAGTCCTTTCTTCTACAGGCACGAGTATCTACAAGAAACAGAGCAGTGGCTGCCTGCAGCTTGCATGAGGCATCTAAACAGCTGAATAGTACTGCCGAGACAAAGGAAGGCCGCACTCATGCGTGGAAGCCGACGTGGGGGATATCAATCTTGTAGAAGGGGCAGCAACTCCCCCCTTGGAATATGGAGTGAATCGCAAGCTGTGAAGTCAGTGTTCAAACAATGACGGCAAAGGGGGTTCCGCGCCGGACACCGGGCCAGCAGCAGTGTAGCAGTGACATCCACTGCCACAGAATTTAGCAAGGGTCCCATAGAAGCCTGAGTCAAGCCCCCGAAACGCAACAGTGTGTGACACTAGTGCATTTGTCACCTCATTCGGCTCGTGCTATTTATTGTGCTGCTGCCGCTGCTACTGCAGCTGCTGCTTCCCTTGCCGGTGCTGCTGTATCGCTGCTGTTGCATCCCCTTCCGTCGGTTCTGCCTTGCCAGTTGCTGTGTGGTGCTGCTGGCTGTACTGCTGCTGGGCCATTGTCACTACTGTCTGTGGTACTGCTGGTGCATTTGGTGCGGTTTACGCTGGTCCAGTGCCCCCGAATGTCAATGTCTCCCTTAAAAGAGACATGGTGCTGCTGCTGGTGCTAGTAATGCCGAGCACGTAAGTGCTCGTTCTCTTATCTTTTTTGCGCTTTCACTGGCGTCGTCCTTCGGCAGTGTAGGTGTCCAGCAAATACCTAGAATACCTAGCTAACTTCTCCTTTTGAGGAGACCCATTCGGCTTTGACTCGTTGAGGTCCAAGGGGGCAGCAAGAAACAAATGAATAGGAGGTAAGGTCGATACACTATACGTGATATACACGTGATATACAGCCGACATCCTAGAGCACAAACCCTGGAAAGCGGACCCTGAATGCTATGCACTTCTTCCATAATGCAATTGAAAAGGAAGTGCCCGCCGAACTAGCTGAATGGGAAAGTTCCAGGAGCCCAAAGACACACTAAGTTCTCCTTTTCCAGACACACCTGTTGACTGCTTTGGGCTTGTGGCCCTACCTAATATTAAATTCAAAATTTCTTACGTTTGCATTCCCCTTGGGTGGAAATGAATCAGTTACACCTTCTAAATTTGTGCAACTGACGAACTATAACAACTGCGCGATAAAACAAATATACCAAAATGAAGATGTACGGAAAAATACAATGGAACGAAGCAGTAATATTGCAGTTGTTGCTGCTGTCGCTGCTGCTGCACCCACCCACCTGCTGTGTACCTAAATACAAACGGGGAAAGCGGTGAACAGCAAGGCTGATTCGAGCTACAACGTAAATCCAGCCAAACTTTTTGTTAATTCCGGTCGCTTTACCTGGGCAGCCGGAGAAAGGCAAAGCAGAGCCCCGCAGAGATGCATATACAGTACGGTGTTACCAGTAAATGCATCAAACCATGAACGCTAAACGGTGAACCCTAAAGCACTAACTCGACAAATTCATATAGTGTCGCAAGGGTTATCTAGCGTTACGCTATCAGCAACCTCATTGCTTTGCGAAACACCTGCATGTGTTTCGCACGGATGTAACCATGGTAGAAGATTAGTGCACCGGTAAGAGGGATCCTTCGCTAACAGTCACACTACACATATATACGTGTAGAATTTTAACAGATGGATGTTACCTTACGGTGTGCTACTTGTATGCTTGCCTAGGAAAAGAGCAGTGAACTGTCCAGCAGCATCTTAAAACAGTATCAGAAAAGGTCCCGAAAGTGTTTAGAGATTGATATGCTGCCTTTTAAGATGCCCTCGTTGTAAGATGGGTCGCCTCCTGGGGCTGGGGCCCCTCAAATGGCTCGGGTCGATGCTGCGCCAGAGACCTTGGCCGATCTCCTGAGAAGAGCAGTGTATCTGCACGGAGAATCCAATAGCCTCCAAAACAAATTTTATATATTGAAGCTGACAAGGCGTTTGCTGAAATATTTCTGTTGCCTCGCTGACGAGATCATCCAGCATGCAAGAGTCTGCGGGTCGATCCTTTCACTGATTTTGAAGAGTATGCGCAGTCTTCCTCCGGTATAGCCGTGTCCCCGCTTTCTAAACGTTGGCAGATACTGCAGATCCGAGTTTGTATTGTGCTTGGGACACCGTCAATGTCAAGTGCTGGCCCGGGGCTCGCTATTAAGCCTGCTGGGGAGCCGCTGTTGCGAACACGTTCCCCAGCCTCTCCGTTGCTACTTGAAACCAATGATTCTGTTTTAAAAGTTGGCAGAACTACACCGCAGGCCATTCGACGCAGTCGTCCCCGTGTGGCATTTCTGACGCTAGTAGCCATTGGGACGATTCTAGGTTTAACGGTGGCAGTGTACTTCTGCAGGCTGAAAAAGAAGAACCACTTCAGCGCGAGAAAATTTCTTCGCAGGCTAGCCGGCCGCGAAGAAGGAGAGGAGCAGAATAGCGAGAGGGACCGTTTCGGACGGGACACTTGCGGCATGATCGACGCTGTAGAGGGTCTGGTGCCAACACACCTCCTCGAGACGTTACCATTCGTTCTAGAAACGCCAGAAGAAGGGACTTCCGATGGTCCACCTAGCAAAAGGCAAAAATACGGTGACTCTTCTTCTTCTGAAGTTGACTCCGAGGAGACCCCGGCTGTGCCTCCGGTCGATGACTGGTGGCTTCAGCCAACGGGCTCCGAAACACAGGAAAAAGTGTCATCGGATCCGGAAAGTCTGTCTTCGGCCACCAGTTCCTCGCCTCCGTCCCAGCCTAAAGACTTTCTCCCCGAATTCGCTTGCTTAGAGCAATTAAGCCCTCTGTTAGATGAAGACATGGAGGCGGTCGTGCAGAAATCAGTACAAGCATTCGTGGATTCTGCGTACGTGGATTCTGTAACTTCTGAGAATGTCAGCTATTTGGTGACTGTGGAGGCACCAGACTCGCTTGCTAATGTCGCGGAACAGTTAGTTTCGAATGAGGCAGCTCTACGCAAGTTGGTTGAGTTGGTGGAAGGCGAACTAGAATTAGCCCTATCACCTGAAAAAGACACTCCTTCGGGGCCGCCCGTCGGTGAATCATCTGCTGACCTTAGCAGCAACGAGAATATCTCCTCACATTCGCCTTCGATTCCACAGCAAATGGAAACTCCAAGCACTTCCGGTGCGGAGCGAGGCCTAGAGCACGCTGCTCACTCTCAAACGCCATCTGGATCAGAGAAACCTGAAGAGGAAGGCAAAACAACACGTGAAACCATGTCAACTGCCAAGGAAGGCTCTGCCCCTCGTGAAGCATCATATGAATTCACGTTGGCAGCGGAATCATCCTCTCCTGGGGATACTTCCGATCTGGAAACCCGTGCTGCGGAGGCCGCACAAGCTGCGGACCCCAAAGAAGTAAGTGCGACGTAGTCTCTGCTCACTGGCTGCTTTAATGCTCAACGCGTCTACGTTTCACTAATAGTTTCGAGCTGCTATCTCCGAGAATAGAGGGCATTTGTGCACGACACTGCCGAGGCGTTTCTTCCCTTTCTGGGTTAGCGAAGCTCAGTGGCTGGCTCTATGTTGCCGTTTTTCGCGCTTTCTTGCGGCTGGAAATGTATTTTTCGGTGGCTTCTCAATGGGCCTTTTTAATTTGGTGCTATGTTGACGGACTGCATTTCTTTTTCGTTTTAGGTCCCTCCAGAAGGCAGCGCCAATCTGCTCGATATATTGCGCAAGCCTCAAAGAGTGCTTCCGTGTCCAGAAGCTAAGGATCATCCGTATTACCGGCTCCCAGCGCCCGCGGCAGCCCATGCAGAAGGTCCGAAGATGGACAGATTTGATGAACATTTTGTTTTCTGTGTGGCGGAACCATCGGCAGGAGCTGCAGCAAAGCTTCTACCCATTCGCCAGATTTTGCTGAAGTCTGAGGTGAATGAAGTGGATGTGAGGCATCTCGTGCATCACGGCGAACAGCTTGTAGCCTATGCTTTCAAGTACTTGACAAAAGACCTGAGAAAAAAATCTATGTATCGCGCGAGGGAGCAATTGTGTCGTCGAGTTCTCGTGGCAGATGCCTTGTGGGGTGTCTGCCAAGTCGTAGGCTCTCCAATGAAAAGGGAGGTTTGGTGGGATACACTCATGGTAAAGATGGCAGGTACCCCACGTGACAGGAACCAGCCGAGAAACGCTCAGAGAAATCCGTTCGTGAGGGACCTCGTTGAGGCATTGCAATCGTATAGAGAGGGAACCCGACCAAAACCAGAGACAGTAGTAAAGCTGAAGCGGGCAATGTTCCAGGCTCCCTGCACTGTGGAGGAGTTTAGAAGCCCCTTGTGGGACCCGTGGAGACAAGACGACAAGTTTTACGGAAAGCCGTCTTAACAAAGGCGCTGCTCTGGGAGGGTGGTTTGCTTCGAAACTTGAGGCAAATGCTCGTTTGGTTGTCGCCGCAAATTTCATCGCTTGTTCCGGTTGTTCCGAGCTTTTATGCGATGGCAGGACGCTATGAATGTCACGAATTAAGATGATCCTGAAACTTTACACGAGGTAATGGAGGGGAAGCGCTGACTGAGTCAATGTGCCTGTGTTTGTGCAAATCAGTGCATCCTCGATAAGTACCTAATTGTTGCGTTGCTTGGAAATTCACAACCTACAAGTACACGTGGGGGCAGCGTCAATTATATTCAATGAGGATTAAAATGCAGGATCGATTGTGCGAACTTTGCTGACGCCTTCACCTTGAACAGTAATTCGGAAGGCGGCGCTTAGTGGTTAAGACTGAGCAGTAGATAGTGTAGCCTAATAATGTTCTTGCTGCACCCTGCGAACATCTCTCCGCGCAGCAGTGCAGGAACGATCAAAAGTATCGTGTGAGCCTAGCGCCGCTTTGAGGCGTTTCGATGTCAAGATTTTATCGTCAGAGATGCAGTATTGCAGTGGCGTGCGCCGAAAAGGCATTGTCGCAAAGAGTTATGTCCACAGCAGGGGGTATATTTGCTTATTTTCCTCTGAAAAGGCACATCATCAAATACGGGCACGCCGAGCAGTCCAGACTTTAGTGGTTTCTGAATATATGTTTTTTCCTCATGCAAGAAGCAATGCGAACTCAGCTACTTCGTTTCATAAGTTGTTTCAGCATACGTGTCCCTAGATCCCCAGTCTCTGCAGCTATCTTATCAAAAACATACTGTAAAATTGCCTTTTGTATCTCCGTAGGGAAAGTATTTAGGAAACCGTGAGCATCAATCAGTAGCAGCGCTATTCATTAGTGGTCTCATTCTACCGTGCTGTGCTGCACCGCCACACTGAGAGCTGGTTCTCCAGTCCTAGAGGCCTCTTGTCAATTGAGTATATTGTTTTTCTGTAGGTGCTGTTTAGAGCAATACACAGGCGCTACGTGTGCTGCTGCTAAGCTCAGTACGACTTCTTCCGGTCGAACGCTTGCTCGGCAAACGATGATCTACTCAGCGCTGTCCCTGTCACCTCTATTGACCTTAACACGAAAGTATTAAGGTCAGTAGTTGCTTTGTTCAAGCTCAGAGTGGGCTGTTTCCTAGGGGACAGTTTGCACGCCAAACTGTCCACTCTGAGCTTGAACAAAGCAACTGCAGCGCGAGCCTTCTGCGAGGCCATTTTGAATCTGTTCCAATACAGTCTTATCAAATGCACATAGGAACAAGCTGGCACAGCTACTGATCAACACGCCCTAGCAACGAAGGACATATTTCGTCACGCGAAACTTGAGTACGTTGACGAGGAAATCTATTTCAAAGACAGCGCCCCTGAACTTTGAACAAATCTACAATCGAGGCCGAGGCGCTTGTGCTATGCTAGAGAGAAGTCTTCGCTGAATTTACGCAGCTCTTTTTTCTTCCTTCACCTCCTCCTTTGTTTTGGGCCGCATCGATGGGAAGAGAATGACCTCTTTTATTGTTATTTGGTCAGAGAGGAACATAGTGAGTCTGTCAATGCCCACACCCCAGCCAGATGTTGGTGGCAAGCCGTACTCCAAAGCCATCAGGAAGTTTTCATCGATGGGACACGCTTCGTCGTCTCCCGCCTCCTTCGCCTGCTCACAACCATGCACAGACCGCACTTGCGGTCATATCCAAGAAGCAGAATGTTGCAGAAGCACACATATTGCCTACACAAGCTCTAGCAGCGTAATTCAAGAAGCACAAACTTCTCAAGGGCGCACCTTGACTTGCTCCATGAAGCATTCACGTTGCTTCTTCGGGTCATTCAGCTCTGTGTACGCATTGCACAGCTCCTTCCCCATTAGGAAAAGTTCAAACCTCTCTGTCAGCTCAGGCTTTGATCGGTGCCACTTCGCCAACGGCGACATAACCTGTGGATGGTCGACGATGAAGGTGGGCCTGAAAGTGCACTGGCTCTCAACAAAATGCGAGCACACTGCATCCAAAGCCTTCGCCGGGGTCACCGGGTTCGGTGGCTGAATATTGTGCTTTTCCATCAAATCCTTTAGACACGCTAGGCATTCAGGCCCATCCAGTGGCCTTGGCAAAGTGACCTTGGCCTGCTTCTCTATCTCTTCAACAAGCGAAAGGCGACGGTACGGCGGCGTGAAATCCAGCTCCACAACGGGGCCGTTTGGACCCTCCGGATGAAATGGAATCTTGTAGCTGCCATGTATAGACATTACCATCTCTGAAATGTACAAAAAGAAAAGATCCGTAGAAAATGCAAGGAATCACTAAGCGGGGAAGTCCCACTTAATTCCTGAGTTTGATGAGAACTAAAAAGCACGTCTTGCTAACCAAAAACTAGGGAATGGGTGCGAAGGCTGTGTCCTTAAGACTAATGGCGACACCTGAAAGCATGTCCTCAGTGAGCTTCATCGTGTCATTGTAGTCCGCATACGCCCAGTAGAATTCGCACGCTGTGAACTCCGGATTGTGCGTCATATCGATGCCTTCGTTTCGAAAATTTTTTCCAATTTCAAACACTTTGTCCATCCCTCCTACAGTAAGCATCTTCAGGTAGAGCTCAGGGGCAACGCGCATGTAAAGGTCCGTGTTCAGATCGTTGTGGTGCGTCACAAATGGCTTCGCGTTTGCGCCACCGAAGACGGGATGCATCATGGGAGTTTCGACTTCAATGAAGCCACGGCGTTCCAAGAAGTCGCGAATAAAGCGTGTTATCTTAGATCTGAGGTCACAACAGATAAACGAAGCAATCGTGTAGACGTAATTGACGGGAAAACAGTGGACCTGATAATCTAAACAAACCGCTAGTGTCAGCCAGCCCCTACAACCGTAGTAAACAACAATCGAAGTGCTCTTGTGGTACCGGATCACAAAGATGCGGTGAGGCTCGTCGTTCACGATCAGATCTACGAATCGATGCCGGTAGCGCGTGTCCAAGTCTTTCAAGCTGTTTCGCTCAGGCAGCATGTGCAAACATGGCGTAAGCAGCTTCATTTCATGAGGGAAAATTGACAGCTCGCCACGTCTGGATTTTCCCGGGTACCCACGAATGCCTGAAAATGGGATCAATACCCTTGAGAATTGCGCAGATTAACGAACCTCCTTGTTGATAAAGATGGCTCAAAGCTACGCTGACACGCTGTGTGTCCTCACCAACGATGTCTCCTCTCCGAAAGGCATTATGTATCTCCACAAAGTCCCCCGTGGACGGGTCATGATCAGCAATGTTCGCCATTACTTGCACCTTGTGGCCGTCCCCCCGTATGTCGTAAAAGCGCAACTTCTGTCCACTCGCCGCCACTCGAGTCAACCGGCCTGTCGAAATCCCACATGAGCACGGGTCTCCACTCTGCATTCGTTGTGATCCACTCTGCATTCGTTGTGAAAACAATTGCATAGTTGCCTTGTCTGCCTCCTATAACTTATGTGGCATCACAAAGCGGCATAGGAGTGGCTTTCAAAAGCCGAACCTGCGACGCAAACCTCCTCCTCCGGCAGATGAGCTCCATCAGCCAAGCCACCGTACTTCTCTTGAAACTCTCCTAGTGTCATGGTGACCTGAAACAAACCCACTAGCGAAACATACCACCACCACCTAGCATGCCTCGGCAGATATACAATTATGTAAAATTGTCTATGCTTTCCAGACATATCGACAAAAATATTCGCAGATGCCCTCTTCACTCCCTCTGAGAGTCCTCCTACACCCTCCAAATCAATAAATAGATTTTTGGGATATGTGGCCAAGCCCACATTGAATTTATGCGGATAGGCCGCATTTTCTTTACGGAGAGACTCGACAAATTTGCAGCGGTTTTCGTAGAAGACACGTGGGTCGAGTTCCTCATGCGCCTTTGTCTCCGCACCGCCTTCTCCTGCTTCCGTAGCTCCTTTTTGCTGTTTCTTTTCCTCGATCTGTTGCGCCTTCCGGAGACGCCTCCTTTCACTGCAGAGCAAAGCATTATGCACGGCGAAAAATGTCTCTAATTTACCCCGCTCAGCCTTGACAGAGGCAGACCTGCACGACTTGATTTGCGAGGCCAGCGGTCTCAAAACTGGGAAGAACGCACTGCAAGCCTTACTTTGCTGAAAGTTTTTTTTCATCTCCTTCTGCAGGAGCTCCGTTGGAAGGTAACGAGCTCATTTGGCTAGCAGACGAACTGACCGAACTGGACAGGGTTGCGGGGTGGCGTGCCGAAAAAATTGGGTTGGGGTTCCAGCAAAAGCAATTTGATGTCCTGGAGCGGGCAGAGAAGCAGCAAGCAGCACGTTCTTGCAGGATTATTTCTACTTTGCTGTACGGGAAGTATGCCTGATTATGTGGAATGGAGCTCAATATTGCAGCGGCGAGGGGCGAACGAGTTAGTACACGTCCACCCTGATGAGCATTGGAGAGCATCTAGACTCTTCAAAGAACGACAAATTTCATTTAAAACAATCAGTGAGGGTTACTGTGACACAGCCCTGCTGCGTCACAAAGATATTAGAAGCCATGTGGGGCCGCTGGTAAAAACTCGATAAGCCGGTGACGACGAATTCAGCACACTGGCTATTTGCCGTCACTTTAAATTATCGTAAATCTCATGTTTTAGTGCTCAGAACCACAACAATGATATTTGAGTGACTATGAAGAGCTTCAATGGTAGAGAGTTGCCTGAACTGTTATGGAGGCACGCCTACAGGGATCGGAGCTGTTCGTTCATAAAGATATACGACTTTGAAGTGCCTGCACTTCTGAAAATATATTGTAAACGTATGCCGAGACTCCTGTAAGGGTCCTGCATTGGAACCAGTGCAACGTATGGAATTACTTCTCCTGGAATCTAACAGCGTGCGGCTCATGCATCAAGTCCAAAAGTTGTTGATTTGCAACGTGAAATTTTCTTCTTGAAGCCCTGCTTTCCGTTTTCTCGGACAAATCCACTTGTTCGCCAATAGATTAGGCCAGTCAACTAGCCGGAAAGGAGTAGGACATTGCTTAAGAATGAAGGAATCGGTAGGAGTCAACTGCGGTTCCACGAACGCCCACATAAATCTTGAAGTCTAATTTTTGGCCCTGCCATGGCTTATTTGTTTGAAGCTAACTAGTTGTTGCCCATAGAGACTTTGGTGGCGGACTTCTGTTGGAGACTATCCGGGAATCTAGCTGGGGAAACCTATTCAATGCGGCTTGAGTGCACTACAGTGGCTAGAGAAGATTTTGGTTGGTCTCTCGGTTTTCGAGGGGCTAGGAGCCCATTGTCATCACCACAGTTGCACGGTTGGGACAAGGGGGAGAAAATGGTACGCCACAGAAGAGACCCCGAAGGGTTTCTCCGTTTAAAGTAAGCCTGTTATATGGGCCAACATCGACAGAGAGTTTCCTCTCTGTGCTTTGTATGGTGTCCCTGTTCTGAAGTGGTAGAGGCGATCCGTCTAGACGAGGGTGGCGACCACAACTGTGTTTCTCTCTTGCGTACTAATCTGGGTGCGAGCAGTGCTTGCACCCGTTATACACTGGAGGTGAATAATATGTTTTTGGAGAGCATTGACACTTACTATTCTATTTTTCTCCTGCAGTCCTCTACCGAGTCGCCACTGGTGTTCGCAGATTACAAGCTTTTATTTGTAACGGAGTTTTGTTTGGCACCTAAATGGGCCCCCAAATATTGTCGATCCACCGCAGTTAGCGCACTCAGCAAAAATCGGCGATGCATAGGGATGAGTGAGCACTGGCAGAAACGCACAAAGACACTGATACAACGCAGACCGACGCTAACTTATGATCTTCTCCAAGTGGTCTGCACTTTTCTTATCACTGTTATCTTCGCCTATTATTGGGTATTTCGATGTCGAATATAAAGAAAATCTCCTGGGAGCCATCATTTGACGACGAATATTTCGTGTATTTTCCAAAGAAGGTGCCCAATATCCACCAGAGTGACTACACAAGTAGAAGATGAATGCCCCAAATAAGCACGGACAAGGAGCGTGTAGGCGCTACTCTCTAGTCCTTGTAGAGCATGGGGAGCTGTAAAAGAAATAAGAATAATACCAAAGGATTCAAGCTGGGCGCCGGCTGCCAGGCAATACCTCAATGGTACACGCTCACGGGGCAATGGCCCGTGCAACAGAATGCTGCTAAAGGCTAAGGAGCTTCCTCATTGTGCCAGCAGCGCGTCTTGGAGCTTGCACCGAATACGGCCAGCCGTGTACCCCGATTTGAAGACAAACATTTACCAAACGCTGCATAAATGCTGCGTGAGTTGCCTTCAACACAATCCTCAACCCCTGTGCTGCTCCGGGGAGGGGAAGAAAACTTGGCTCACCTCACTACACTGCCTTTCAAGAGCGAATTAATCCTTTTTGTTGTGTCGTACTACAGCATCTTTGTCGTTTGCCTAGACTGGTTCATTGCCCAAAAACCTTTTCAATTTTCAGTGCACCCACCCCTGCTGCAGCTAGTGGTGCACAGCGTCCCGCGGGGCCTTACTACGCAGATCAATGCCACAGTTTCCCTTTTTTTGTCTTGATCTGCTTTGCTATCCATGGGGGCAGGCCTATGGAGGGCCCGGGAGGAGTTAAACAGTGAAGAGTTAAGCAGTGACTGACAATCCAAGTACGCGAAATGCCGTCTGTTTCAGTCCTCCGTGATGCCTATACCCGGTAGACCTGCTGTTCTAGGGCTAGGCACCACATGGTTTCCAGGTTATTTGCATAACTCTATGAGGTGAAATCTCAAGTCCAGCCTTACGCGGACGCCTAATTGTGGAAGAGGCCATGACTTGTTTTGTGGGCCACTCTTGGATGCCTGTAAGCTCAAAAGTTCCTAGAAATAAACTGAAACCTTCGGAAGGGAGACTACTCTCGAACTACCCTGCTCATGCGGCTCTTTATTACACGAAGCCAACCGCCGCTTTGAAGAAATCCAGCGATTATCCTTTAAATCGCCTGCCAGGACGGGTTTTCCGAAAACACACATGCACAGAGCACTTTTGACGGAACTCTTTTGAAAAAGAAGCGCGGGAAATGGATCAGTCACCTCGCAATACAAACGGCGCGACCAAGGGGCTTAGCCAATTGTTGCCCGCGTGGTGGTTTGTAGCGGCCTCCCCTGCTAGAGTTTCCTTTCTTATGAAGCTCTGTTTTTAAATTGACCGAAGTTATTTCCCTAAAATTACAGAGTTCAGCCGTGAAAACCAATTGGTTGGCGACGTATTGACGCTGGAAGGCTGCATTGCTGCAGCGAGGCGATGTCTCTGTTGCCCAGCCCTGATCTTGGGCGGGGTTCTTTGCCGTCCAAATGAACGTCATAGTCTTTCAGCGATTCTCTTCATGCAATATAGTTGAAGGATGGTGGAATAAATATCCGTTCTTTGACACCGTGCTCAGTAACGTCGTCGCATCTCATTCAATGACAGGACTTTCCAACATTTTTTCCCTGCTCGTCTGAGTGTGAGATAGCGTGGTGGAGACGGAGAGGGTATCGTGTATCGACAGCTGTTAGTGTTCTCCTTGATGCGCTTTACTAGTTGTCTCGTTGCAGTTCACTTTGAGCCCGAGCGTGAGCCTGGCGAAGCCCCCGTTGTTGAGCTGGTCTCCCCTCTTAGAGAGTTCCCCACTGAGACCTGCTGTGCCTTCTTCGTACATTCAGTTTACGCTGAAGACAGAACCGAGCATAGTAATCCAATATACTAAAGGTCTGCAAGGCGGACGGCTGCAGCGTCAACAACACCCGAGAGCGGCAAAAACGCTACACCGCAACAGGCCAGACGCCACCTTTGTGATGCGGGCACCCGCAGCAGCACGAGCAACACAAGTAGAAGTGACAGCAGCAGCGCCGCCGTAAGCTGCATGCGAAGCAGTGAGGGCAGCAACAACAGCAGGGAGGAGAAGAGCAGAACCGCAGGATGAGCTCAATCATCCACACGCATCCGTCTCCGTGGGCTTCTCACACAGGTCTTGCTAGAGCAGACAAGCATGGGGTACTGCACTGCTTTTCAAGACGCACCCATGTTGAGAATATCACTTCGCGGTCTCCGTGAATTTTCAGACCTGCTCTTGCCTACAGAGGACACGCGAGCAGGTACCACGCGAGTAGCGGTGGCGACGGGAAAGCGGCACCAGCAAGAGTAGCAGCAGAGGCTCCTCCGCCAGCCGACTTGGCTGGGCTGGAGTGAGCGATGTGTCTTTTGGTACTATCCCCCTAATATGCAGGAAGGACTCATGACTTTTCAGGACAGTGGGTCCTCGACTAGGACCCAAGGAGAGTCTCTGGGGGGCCGTGGGCAAGAGGAGCTCAGCGCTCTCACGAGCACTTCAGCTTCCGTACGTAGTGGGGAATCTCCTCTGCCGCGTTTTGAGGCATCTCACGACGGCTGCGAGAGGAGACCCTGGCACTCAGCGTGGGAAACCCCCTACAGAGCTGCTGCAACACCACCTCCGTCGCCGCCTGCTCCTGCAGCTGCGAACTCAGCCAGTGGTGCTGCTACAGCTGCAGGAGGGACGCCAGAGCACGCAGAATCAGAAATTAGAGTGTCTGAAACAGGGGCTCCGCAGTGCGTTTCCCCTCCGCACAGGCGGCTGGGGGACCCGCGGGTCGCTCGAGCTTCCGAAGAGGACAAACGACACGCGCAGCAGCAGTGCAAACTGCAGGAGATGCTGTTGGTCTCCCCGGTATTGCCTCTGGGAGATAGCGACAGCGAGGACCGCTGGCCTCTTAGGCTTGCGAGGGTACCGTCTGTTGAAATGTTGCAGCAGCTCAGAGGAGCAGCAAAGAGAAATCAGAGTCCCATAAAACCTCATAGCCCTGCTGCTGCAAATAGTGCTGCTCCGGCTGAAAATGTCGCAGCTATTGAAGCTACCGCGCCGGAACTTACAACAGCAGCAAATGGAGGCGACGAAGCACGTTCAGTGGTCGCTCCACAGAAAACCAGTGGGAGCAGCACGAGGACGAACGACACCTGTGAGGATTGCGACGTTTCAGATGAAAGCAGCAGCCACAGCAGCAGCAGAAGCAGCAGCAATACGAGCAGGCACGGTAAACCTCAGCGGCCCTCGAAGTTTCCCTATATCCCGGATATTCCATGCACGTTTCTTAGTAGTATTAAGTTTCGAGCCAGCAAGTCTGTGAGCCCTTCTGGTATCTGTGTACGGCGAGGATCTCCGGAAGGAGCAACAGCAAGAACAGAAGCAGCATCAGCAGCAAGCGCAGTGAATGCGGGAGCAAAACGAATGTTTACAGGAGATGACGTACGAATAGACGCCCAGCCACTCGCTGATCGAGGCCCCAACAGTGCGTGCGGGCATTGCTTGATAGCCCACAGAGACAGTGACAGCCGGGTCATTGATAGAAACACGGAGAATCAGAGGAAGGGTGGGAGTGTGCCTTTTCTGGAGGAAGCATCTGCGGAGCTCTTCGCTACCGCTAATCGCCCACAGGAGAAAACTGCCGTAAGCACCGTGATTGCAGACGAGATGCTTCCCCCTGCGAGTACTGGGCTGGACTTGCACGGCGCTTTTCAACAGAAGGAACACAACGGAACGCAAAGGCAAAATGAGCTGCGGTGTATGCTGCAGCAGCATCCGGACGGGCAATGCGAAACTGTGCAAAAACAGGGACAGAACCAACCGCAGCAAGAAACGCATGTGCAGCAGCCGCAGAAGCCTCGGGACTTTGTCCGACGGCTTGCTTTGGGTTTGCTTATGAAACATAGATCCCACGGGAAGGAGCGCACAGCGTGGTTAAGGCGCAAAAGCAGCAGCAGAAGTAACCAATCGGAAACACCGCAACAAACTCAGTTGCAAAACAGGAAGGATGAGAAACAGGAACACCAACAACAGCACCAGCAGCAGGAGCAAGACGACATCGAGTGGGAGTCATGCTGCCTGCTGCAGCCAGCAGACGAGAAGAAGGATAGAGGCGCTGCCCTTAACAGCAGCAGCAGTGGCATGGAATGGGGAGGATCGCGAAGGGCTCCTAGCAGGTTGCAACGTATGGCCTTCTCTATGGGCTGTTTTGGGGAGGCGGCACAGCGCAGAATGGAAATTCAAAGGGAAAACTCCCCTTCCCTTACCCCTTCTCAGTACAAAGCAAGGAGAAAACAGCAGGAGGTGCCGCCAGGTACATTCAGCGCCACGGTGAAGTTTTGTAGAGGGAAGCTCAGAGATGATTGGCATTTACATCAACGTGCTTTGTGACTTTTAGGCTCACCCTCTCTTCAGCGATTTTTCAGCTTTTGGGTTTTTGGGTTGAAAGATGAATAGGGTTTACGTTTTTTGTGATGCTTGTTCTTTTTTCGGCCATCTGTTTGCACAGATGATGGGTCGCTTTTCCCTCGCGGTCTTGCCAACCTCAAAAACACGTGTTTTCTTAACGCGGCTCTCCAAGCACTTGCTGGCATTCCCTGCTTCGTAGCGTCGCTTCAAGCTGGCTTGCCACCAGAGCCAGGCTTTAGTGGAACCCACTGGAAAAGTTCCAGGGAGTGTGACAAGCTTCCCGGAGAAGACGACGGTGCGGTTATTGCTGCGGCAGCTGCGGCCTGTAGTAGCACAACTGCGTCACCACAGAGTGAAGAAGCTCAAGGTCAGCAGCCTCAAGAACTCGAGCAACACCATGGACGGTCACAGGCTTTGCAGCAATGGGAGTCGCTGCAGCGTCAGCGGCCACATTACCAGCATCTACTGCGGCAGCTGCGCCTCCAGCAACAAAGAAGGAGCAAGCATCAGCCAGAGTGTCTCGGATCTCTTGACGAGAACCAGCGACGATTTCTTCTTAGAGAATTCTTCACTTTGCTATGCAGGCTGACGTGAGCTAAGAGTGAAGTCCCCTCTCTGTTGACTTTGTCGTTAAGTGTATATGTCCGGCTACAATTTTGGGGGACTAATGGTAATTTGTTTATATGGTGGATGTGTATGTCCAGGTGCTGTCCCAGCATTCGGCCTCTAGCGAGCGCAGATCAACCCACCGAAGGGTTGGCCGCTCAGAGACCGAGAGAATCAAATTCTGCTGCCACTTGCAAACCAGAGCAGCACCAGCAGCTCCAACAAGTAGTTTCTGTGCAGCCCGGCACCATTCGGCCGGAAAGATTCAGGAAAGCTCTCGTGGCTCCTCTTGCAGGTCTCCTTCTTAATGATTGCAACATGCAGCAGCAACAAGACTGCCATGAGTTCCTTAGGAGCCTCATCGATTTAATTCATGAAATACTCAAAAGTTGCAGATTGGTGGGTTCTTGCGTTATTGCTGCCGTTGGTATCATGGTATCATGGGCTGGAAGCCTGGCAGGTGCACCTGTGAGCGTGCCCTCTTGAGGTATTTTGCCACACGAGTAAACGGTTAAACAGCGTACTACGCGCATTCTTGCCGCACGAGTTAGTTGTTTCTCTTTTGCCTGCTGCAGCAGAGAGAAGAAGCAGCAGCAGCAGAACAGCTGTTGCAGCTACAGGCAGGGTCTCATGGCGATGCTCTAGAGCCTTCGGTTCTGATGACTTCGGGTCCTGTCCGCTCTCCGCCTACCGTTGCTGACGGCAAGCAGAGGAACCTGATGGGGTATGAAACAAAGTCAGGCGATATGAGCCCTGAGAAAGTGGCCAATGGAGCGTCTTTCTGCAAACGCCTGCAGGAACCTTGCAGCAGGCCCAGCTCTTTGTGTTCACCCAGCTTTACGGGTGAGGCAGGAGAGAGTGGAGATCCAGGAGAAGCAGTCAGAGACGGTATGAAGAACGCAGAACTTGCTGAGAAAAAGTGGAGGGAGTACCTCAAAGAGCAAGAGTCCCCCATGGCAGACTTTTTTGCTGGACAGGCAAGAACTTGCGTATCTAAAGCTCACGGTTCTTTTGTTTGAGTTTAGATTAAGGCTAGACAGTTTTCAGAGCATAGACACATGTAGTTAGTGGTCCGGTGTACTTGTATTTTGAATTGTATTTCATTGAATGGCTTGTGGCGAATCACATTTTATTGTTGGGACTGTATGCGCGTTTCTGCTGCGTGTCTGCAGCTTTGCAGCGAAATTCAGTGTGCGTGGTGCAAGCGCTCTTTGTTCATATTCGAGCCAGCGTGGGATTTGTCTTTGCCTCTCCCCTTGATTGCCCAGCGAGTGTCCCTGAACGATTTATTGGAAGACTTCTTTGGCGCTGAGGAGCTCGACTTCAGCTGCAGCAGTTGTCACACCGCTGCTTGCAAGGCACATAGGACCATCAGATACACGCATCCACCCAGAGTTTTATTGGTGCAGATAAAGCGGTTTTCTGCCTCCGGTCAAAAGAGACGGACTCGCGTGGAATTCCCGCTCGATGAACTTGTCATGAAAACGAAGGGGTTCGGCGCACATTGCAGAAGGAATTAACGCGCAAATTAGAATAGTTATATTCTCCTTCCCTTGCAGCTCTATGTACTGAGTTAGTTTTCTACGTATATTGCCTGATTTTAATCAGTGAGTGGTGACTGCGTTCTTTTCTGGGACCACCCCACGCTAACAAGGAATTGAGAGTTTAAAGGTACACTTTGTTCTGTCATGCAGGGGATCTGCCACCTTTCGTTTGATTGCGGTGATTGAACACAACGGCAGCAGTTGTCAGTCGGGCCACTACGTGGCATATGTCCGACGGAAGAGATTCATGCTCCCTGTCGGTCTTTCATCAGCTGCTGGGGCAGCTTCCGGACGTCCTGAGACCCCCCGAAGCTCGGCGTGTTCGCCATCTGAATTTCTCAAGCGCATTGGCCTTCTAAGGAGCATTACAAGCTTCGCCTGCCCCTCTTTGAGGCATCCTACCTGCCCGACCTTGGCTCATGCCTCAGGGTCATCTCCACGAGGGGTTGCGCATGAATCGCCGTTTAGACAGTTGAGATCAGTAATATCCGAAGGAGACGAAGACGGCACAGAGGTAAGTTTACCCATTTTTGTAGACAGCCGCACCTGCCGTATGCTGGTAGGCTTGATTTTCGCTTGGTTCGGCATATGTCGTCAACCCGTGTGTCGTCATCCCCGTGACTGTCTGGCTATCTTTGCCCTGCAGTGGTTTCGCTTCGATGATGGATTGGTTCTCCCCGTATCGGACGGGGAAGTTCTTTCTGCAGAGGCCTACTGCCTCTTTTACAGCAGAATCAACGGTGCAGAAAGACAATGCAGCTCAGAACACAGGGACAGCCCGGCCAGTAAACTTAGGTTCCACTGAACAACCTCGTGGCCGTTTTGTTTTTAGGATCAGTTGCCGCGGCACCTTCCGCATTTGACTCATAAAGAACCAGTGAACTCAGGGATGGGTTGACTTCTTTTGATTCATATGGGGTTAGCAACAGCGCACTTCGGGACCAGGACGCGCTGCATGTAGCGCTGTGTTTTTCGTTGCGCAAGACTGCGGACGTTTGTGTGCTTGTGAGTCCGAGTGATTGAGTTGCCAGTCGGCTTACCAGCTCCTAAATGCTGGTTGCACACGAGTAGAACGCCGCTCTGTTCTTTTGCCTCACACTATTGTTATACTGTATGTATGCGCACAGACGGAAAGCATATTTACTGTGGACATCCGCTCGCACCGCGTACATTTGCACCTTCATTTTGTCTCTAGCCATACGCGCCGTAGCCCAGACGGGTGCTTGCGGCCGTAGTTTAGTTGTGGATTAGTTGTGTCTCGGGGACGAACTTTGCCCGGCCTTTGTCCTCCACTTAGTTGAAATCGCATGAGCTTTCAGAGGGCGAAGCAAAGTATAGTTAACATCAACTAGTTGCAGTGCTTCTAGCATGCACTATGCCTCTATCAAACGGTGGAGGGGCCGGGAGCTCTCGTCTGTTGCGCTCTTGCGAGCAGTGCGGAGGGTCTCGGGAAGCTTCACTCCCAGCGTAAAAAGCAACGAGACTTTGACACTGGAGAAATCTCTAGACAACGACCTTGCTGAAGGAGGCTGTAGAGTGATCAGTGGGCCCTTCTTGTTGAGGATCGGCGTAGACAAGGTGGAAGTCGAGTACCGCAAACAGGAGCAAGAACTCCATGAAGAAGCAGTAGCACTGCCAGACGGTTTTTTATTATCGCCTGAAGGCGAAATGATGCAATATAAACATTGTCAGAGCAGAATATGACTCCCCTTTACCAGTCTCTATGCACGACGTAGTCTGGCCCCACAAGCCTGCCGGTGGAGCGCTAGTACGCGGAAGCCCGGAAGAGTGGCCGTCGCTTATTTTACACTTGATACGTCATGAATAAACTGAGCATATTTTTTATTTTCCTTATCGCGAAGAGAATGACGGGTCATTCATTACGTAGCTTCGGCAGTGTCTCTTCGTTTCCTGTTCTCTATGTTCTAGTGCAACTATTGTAAGTCGGCCTGTAACATTTGTAGCTCTCAGGTATCTCATCCAAGTAGGAGTCTGCCTAGATGACGCATATTTCAATGCCTGATCGTTTGTAACTGGCTCTCCTCCTTTCCCGAGGCTTCCCATTATGCTTTCTTTGAGAGCATAAGGAAGGCGTATGGATACTTGATCACCAATCAGCAGCCGATATTCCCAACATAACTGTGTCGCATCAACACCCTGAAGGCATTCGCCTTAAACGAATAGAGGAGGGAGTAAACGCCGCCCTAGCGGCAATGATTACCTCCAGCGCACCCTCGGCGCATGAAGCAATGCCAACTAATCAAAATCTGGAGCCTCAAACTGGTCCTTCCGAGCCCGTTGACTTAGTAGATAACAATGATGCTATAGAAGAAGAGACCTTGCATTCGTGGTTCCCTGCCACTTGTCCAGGTTTCGAAGCCCGTTGTGGTGATGTAAAAAGGCTCGTAAAGGAAGATCTGGAGGATCCCCACAGAAGGAAGCACCTGGAGTCCTTCAGAAAGTGTATGCAAGAATGGGAAACATATGACCCAGGCGTGAAGAATGAAATGCAGGACGAGACTGCGAGCGCCTTTCTCGCGGATTTGCTTAAGATGAAGCCCAAAACAAGCAGAGAGTTCGATGCTGCTATGCAATCCCTTAGGAAAAAGTACAAGGTTGCGCCAGCTAAAGCGCAGCTGGTGACTGCGTACAATCGTTTCATTGCTGCAGAGGCCAATCTCGAGCAATGCCAAGGGGACGCGTCTCTGGGTTTATGCAACCAGGAAGAAACGGAATTTGGGGGCCCTGCAAACCGTCTGCGCGATCCAATGCTAGAGAGCTTGATGCGAAGAAAAGCCGTGCGTACAAACAGTGGCGTTATTGTGATTACGGTGCTGACGGCACCAGGGCGTTTTTCCTGCCCGCAAGACTGCCACTACTGTCCAAATGAGCCGGGGCAACCGCGATCGTATCTATCAACTGAACCGGCAGTGCTGCGAGCAAACCAAAACGGGTGGAGCCCCCTGAAACAGTTTAAAGACAGAGCAGAGACGCTAAAGCGGAATGGCCATGTCGTTGACAAGATTGAAATTCTTGTTCTTGGAGGCACGTGGAGCGGGTGAGGGCTCATCGCTGTTGCAACTAGACTTAATTTGCGTAACGAGGAGCCTGCGTACTTAGTTGCATGAGCATATACCATGCAATGTATTTTTGCCGCAACTCTAGATATCCCCAAGACTACCAGGAGGAGTTCATCCGCGACATCTACTACGCTGCTAATGTCTTCGGAGCACCAGAGCCAGTTCGGCAACCGTAAGCCGTTTTGTCCCGTTCTTTTCCACCATACAGGATTCACGCCTGTGTCAGCCAAGTTGCAGTTGAGAAGGAATGAATTGTGCGGTGTTGTAAGGTGCGTGGCTGCTGTGCTTTTTTGCTGGATGCAGCCTCTCCTTAGAAGAGGAGCAGAGCCTAAATGAGACAGCGGACTGCCGTATTGTAGGACTAACTTTGGTGCGCTGCCGCCCACAAATAGGTCCAGCAGTGCTGCTAAGGTCATGAGGCGCAGCTTCAGGAAGTTCTTGATTCCACTGTTATGCTGTGAAAATATAACTTCGATTGTAATACTGATTGACTGACAGCTTGAGTGTGCAGGAAACTCGACCTGACTTTATTACACGCTACGAGTTGCGCCGGCTACGACGTTTTGGATGTACTCGTGTCCAGATTGGCGTGCAGCACGTGGATGACAATGTGCTGCAGTACATCAACAGAGGCTGCACTCGCAGGGACGCAATAAAGGCTATCCGAATGCTCAAGGATGCGGGATTCAAGGTGCTTGTTCCACGGCCCGCCCATAGAACCACGCCTTTGCACAGGGTCCACAAGCAGACACGAATAAGCCACTGTATGAAAGCGATTATTAAATTATTCCTTGGGACCTGCGGTGGCGGGCTTGCACTAATTACAGGTGGACGTGCATCTTATGCCAGATCTGCCATCGAGTAACCCAGATTTAGACCGCCAAATGTTTCACTATGCGCTCTGCTCCCCCGATCTCCAAGCAGACCAGTGGAAAATATACCCGTGTGAAGTGACGCCCTTTTCAACGATAGAGGTAAAATTCTTGTGTCACCACACATTTTGCCCGTTGAAGGCGGCAAGGCGGCATATTCTCATTGGTTTTCAGTCAGGCAGTTCAGCGAAGCGTTGAACAAGGTGCAGCAGGAGCAATTTGATCGCCTTAATATAATTGTGTGACTAGGATTGTGAGACAGTTAATAGATTATATAGCCACCACAGTGAACTGCCATTGCCGTCCTGATTGTGCACTGAATGCAGCAATGGTATAAGGAGGGGAAGTTTGTTCCATATGCAGATACAGACGGGGATACCTTATTATCCCTTATTTGTTCTGTCAAGGCAGCAGTACATCCGTGGATTCGACTAAATAGAGTGGTGCGAGACATCCCAAACCAATCTATCATTGGAGGAAACAGCATCACAAATCTCCGGTAGGCTGAGACGTCCAGTGCATTGTTATTCCCCGTGGGCTTATGGTTTAACGCAGATGCATACATAGTAATTGGTGGCATATATTTCGACATATGGACACAATTTGTGCACTAAGTGAGTTTGTAAACTTTGTTTTGAGGGGATACGCGCGTGTGGTCTGTTGTAATTACGCGCGCTTGTCTGTAGATATTCTGTACTGTCATGTCGAGTTGCGCGTAATAAGCAGTCGCGTAGGTTGCGGCTTGCGAGAAGTTATCTGTCGGCAACCGGTGTGTGCTTCAGACAAGAGCTTTCTAGAGAGCTCCAACACCGCCACTTGCGTTGCAGATGCATTCGCTGCCGCGAAGTCAAGGACGCGCAGTTCGATTTGGGGTAAGGCCCAGTCAGTGATCTCATCTTTATTGTCTTCATTAACATCAGTAGAATACGGAAACACAGCACGCGAATAGGCCTAATCGAGGCGTTACTATGAACGATTACATTTTGCTCTCCTGCGGCGTTTGGTACCTCAGCTGTGCCTGTTAGCCGAGCCCACTCTTGGCATTCATCCATGCTCTTGCGGAAGCGTCACGGAGGTTTGCATTTTCATGATTGTCTGCAGTATCGCGGAGCTGTGCATTCGCCGCTACGAAACAAATGGAGGCGTGGAGTATTTTGTGTCTTTTGAGACACCCGATAGGAAGACAATATTTGGATTTCTCCGGCTAAGACTTCGTGCGCGGCGAAGCTCAAGAGACTGTCCTTTCAGCGTATTGAATGGCGCAGCACTGCTGCGAGAGTTGCACGTGTATGGTGAGCCCTTCTTCAACTTTTTCCCCCCGTTTCTGTGAACTTCATGCTGCTTTTCAGTTTTGCTGCCGTCTGGTAGTATATTTCAGTGTATTTGCATGCTCTACCTTCCCCTTGAGAACTTGTATACTGTTTGGCCGCTCCGCGCTCGCCGTTCGATTTGTGTAGTGCACTGCCCTCGAGTCGCCGCTAGCCATGCCACTTCATGCAAGTTTACGAATGCCTATGTCTCGTATTTGTGTGCAGGGTGTTTAGTTCCGCACGGAGAAGCAAAGAGCAGCGGTGACTTAAGACCGCAGCACGCTGGATTTGGCAGACGCTTGATACAAGCAGCAGAAATTTTGGCCTTGGCCAACGGTAAAACTCCCTGTCCATCCTACATGTTATGCTTAGAAGAAATGGGAGGTTTGCAGCATGCGTTGGTGTTCTGCATGCTAATCCACGTACGAGTAACATTTTGATGATGCGAGAATGCGCTCATACTTAAAGCTACATTTTTACTTCGCTGCTAAATCACAGAGGAAAATTGTTGACCCCCACTAGTAAATAGTGAGGCGCCTGACACAGGATGTGGGCGGAGCACTTAACTATGGCTGGTTGGATTTTATCACTGAAGATAGAGTGGGCTGTTTACGGGATATAGGCAGTAATGAGTGACACGGGAAAAGTGCCATATTTTGTGGGTGGACGTTCTTATGGCCTTACAGCAACGACGCTAATATTCCAACGTAAGAAGATATTTGCTGCTACGATTCAGGGTACCACCGCATGGCTGTGATAGCGGGTATCGGCTCGCGGGAGTACTACCGCATGAGTGGCTATCAGGTGGACGATACATACATGGTAAAAGACTTGACAGTTTCGGGTCTCCATGCAGGCCGGGAGGACTTGCTTGCGGATCGGCCCAAGCAGCTCTTGATTGAATGGCAAGACATGCAGCGAGCTGCTGCAACATTGCTCCTTCCGTTGCCACCTAGGGAACCTATAAGAAAGGTTAAGGGTAGAAAAATGGAGCGTAGGAAGTTTCGAGCTAGCAGGAAACCGGCAGTGCAGCCAGAGGTGTCTTCGGCTGACGTTGCAACGCCGTACCAGGAAACGAAGGAGGGAGCAACAGCGTTTCAGACAGAGTACACGACGACCGTTGAGGTTATTGACGTTACTTCGTTGTTGCAAAGGCTACAGAACAGCAAGCCAATACAGTCTGGTTCCATCGAAACGCCTGCCATGTTCGCTGACAGAGACACATTTGCGGAGCACTGCAATATCTTTGCCGCATTGCAGCAGGCAGGGAAGCCCAGTACAAGCAGCAAATCTTCATCTCCATTGTCTCCATTCTCGGCCGCTTTATTATCCATTAGGCAAGAAGCAACTGCAGCGATCAAGACACACCTTTTTTTCGTCGCCACAGTCACGGGCGCGGTGGCTGCAGGGCTTCTATGGTTCGCGGCTAGGAGAAGACATTAGTGGAGTTTTCAGTTGGCCGTCGACTGTGGAAGATCTTTTTTTTCGTCTTTCTTGACTTCCATTTAGTTTACCGCTGTGTACACGCATGTACACCAATAAGGCCTGAGCACCACACACGCAAACGCAACAAACGCATGGGTTATGTGAATGAGTTCTGTAAATTCCGTATACGACTCAAGTTGCATGAGCTAATGGGCTGGCACGTGGGAAGGACATTGTCGCAGGCGTCATTTTTCAATGCAGAGCACGACTTTGAACAAGGCAAAGCGTCTGAACGGCACCTGGAAGCTTCGATATGTTGCTGATGGGAAATAATAGATATCAGGACACTGCGGGCGCGACGCCTCTGCTTGAAGAGTGATATCAGTAAGAAGGCAAGTCGCAACTCCTGCCGAAGCACCGTCATACATTTTTTTATGAGGAAAGGAGCTGCCCTACGTCTTCGCACAGACCTTTCCACTAACAGCTTGGCACAGTTTTAAGTGAAGGGCGGCACCGAAAGGCATCGTCGTGAGTATATGGGCTCGTCGGTAAGTGAATGCACCACGGCGTGGCTTGAAGCGGCGCTTCGATTCACAGCTTGCTTCCGTCCTCGCACACAAACTTCCTAATTACTGAGTGGGGATCGGCATTCAACGGTATTTTCCGTACGTTGTGAATATGAGGTAGAGGGGTAAGCTCCAGGCGTGGAGAGCAAGGCCTTACGCTATTTGCCGGATTCCTGTTTCAAGTGCTCATTTACCGTAAGGCCGCAATGGGCGGTGAGCACTGGGATGAGCCACGCTATCAGCAACAAGCTGTCTTTATTGCTTCGGGCAGTTTTACTGTTGGCAATATCGGAAGGCAGATGATTTTATTCCATATTCCAGATAGGAAGGAAGCGCTCAGTACTAGCGGAGCTACGTCGCGGCTTACTGGCAGCAGCGTTCCTTTCAACCCAGATGCCAGATGCTAGAAGTACTGTGCATAGCATTTGCAAGAGATATCGCTTGTATTGTTCGGCAATTTGTTCCGTCCAGAGCAGCACTGCCGCTACTTCGCACAACGCAGCCTTCCCTAACCTATAGCGAAACAAACGAATGGTGGAAGCTTGTGGCTGTGTAAGTGGCTCATAAAACAACCTAGCGCACTCAGGGCGGAGAGTGAGTCAGCGATCGGGCAAAGGCTTCGATCCCATTACGCGCTATCGGATAACTGGTTCGCAAACCAAGAGGTCACCCGAAGCTTCAATGGCGCATGCGAAGGCATGCATTACTGCTGGCTAACTGTCAACTTTGTGCGTGAGAAACAGCGCCGGCATTCGTTTAGGTGCCAGGTCTTTGGAGCTGGACAGTTGTATTTGCTACGTCGATTACCTCGAGAGACAGCATACTGATCTGATTACAGCTAGTGCTACGAGTAGCAGCTGCTAGTAATGCGTGATAATAGTCGAATATACGTACAGCGTTCATAAACTAAAGCGTCGGGTGTTAAGAGACGTATGAAAACATCCTGCAAATTGGATGTGCGAAGAAATGATACCGGTTTCCGTAGCTTGGTGAGAGGACTTCATTCCGTGCCGCAAATGCCAATCCGACAATCAGCAAAAGTTTACTAGTGAAGTCCACATGAATAAAAATGTCTGGCCTACATAGCGTTATAAAAGGCTGACGAAATGTTGCACAAGCAACAGTCAGTCCACCATAAAAATACCACTAATCTGCTTAATTTGCATAGACCTTTGCAGCCAATGAGTTTGCATAGGCCTAGTGATATGGGACGTTAGGCTCAGATGAACGCTTTAACGGTTTGGCTTGGGCTAAATGATACAATGCGCTGCTCCAGGAATGCCTATTTTCTGCATTCTGCATCGACTGTGGCAGCACGGATCCTCCGTTTACTTCAATATTTACCAACATATTACTGACGTCATCAGTCATGCGGCTTTACCTGTGGTTTTTAGCAGAAGAACGCACTGCTCTTGGCGGCCAAATCGTTACCTTTCAGCATATATGAGAAAATGCGATTTTAACAATCCTTGTAGAACACGAGGAATACCCTGCCCCTCCTCAGCGTCAAGACCTCCTTGCGAAAACCTCCTTACAAGGAAATTAATACTTGGTCCATCACTGAGGGCTTAAAAAAAGTTCATTTTCTTTTCTCCATGGGTCCCATATAGCCCTGGCGAATTCTGTGACAGTGTTGGGAGGGCAGAATATCCACTGCATTAACTCCACTACCTCTTTTGCATCTGGACGTCTTCCTACTCTGTATAATTGAAGCGCAGCAAGGATCCGACGGATAAAGACACATCGAAAAGGGTTTCTAATCGCGTTCATCTGACTCTGCAGAGTTGGGAGATTTGCCATCCTCTTCATTAGATCTCGCCACCAAGTTTCCATTCGCATTGCAGGACCCACGGCTTTACAGATAGACCACAATGCATCTGCTGCAAGAAACCGACGAGCCAGTCTTCCCGAGGCGCGTGATACATTCGTCACCACTATGTCACCTCTCAAGGACTTGTCGGCATAGGCCACAAGTTGTTCGGCAAGGCGTACAAGTAGCTCTGTCTCCCTCTGAGATAGTTCTTTCTTGCGTAGCAAAACCCTTATAGGGCGAAGTTTCGCTGAAAAGCCCCATGTTGGCTTTACAGTTTCAAAAGCATATTGGGTGTTGAATGGCTCGACTTGCACCCCTGGCAGAACTACTGGAAGCTGGTAAAATGGATGATTATCATAATTAGTCGAACGTTCCCTGTCTCTTGCTGCTTCGGGCGAAGAGCTGCTTAGCAGGGTAAGCAGAATGGAGCTGTCTGGGAATAAAAGGTCCTGATGCAAAAAAGCAACAAACAAACGGATACTCTGTGGCTAAGACGAAGAGAGGGAGTCACAATGACGGCTAAGAATCATGGAGCAAAGTGCACCCTTGGGCTCAACTCAGTCACCAGCAAAAAGGACGAGACGAGACACGACGCCAGCAAATTTCAGGCAGACTCCTCTTCAGTATCAACACTAGATCAATTCTGAAACGTAATTCAAAATCAAGACAGCATAAGAGGGAGAGTTGGTAGCACTTCCTACCCGTGTCTGCGTATCTTCTGTGGCTCCCGAGGCAGAAGTTTGAAGAGAATCGCCTCCCATAGGCGTGCGAGGAACAGATACCGACGTGCTTTCAGAATGGACGTCTAATTGGGGAGAGGTTTCCCGTGGGTCCGACTCATCAGGTGACTCCAGCGCATTTGCAGAGTTTTCTCCGCAGTTCGTACCGGTAGCTCCTGCAGCATCCAAATGTTGCTGAGGCGAGGGCATTGGCGAAGGAATGCCACTACCGCCGCTTCCTGCGGTAGACAACTCACTGGCCTGTGATTCAAAATATGTATTCACTGCATCTCCTGAGAGCTCTGGTAGGTCCAAAGAAGCACGTAACCCCCCAAGTATCCAGTGAAGTGTATAATTCTCTATTTGATCCGGATGCGGTCTCGAATTTGAAGTAGTACAAGGTTCCTCCAGATTCGCGGTGTAGCCGCTGTTTGTTGGAGATTCTCCAGACTGCGCATACATTTGTATGTAGCTGCGTAGAGCTTCGTCTGACAAGGAAAGTGGAAATTCTGTACTATCACGATCGGATGAGAGTGCTGCATCTCCGTCCGAGTACGGGAATTTTCTACTGCCAAACGAAAGTGAATCCGTCGGAGCGTCTGATGAGAACCGTATCAATGAGTCCAACTCGCTTATAGGGTCCATCGACCATTCGGCAATTCTCTCTGTTGCTGACAGCTGCATCAATTTACCAGTTTCCACATCGGTGCTTGCCGTTTCTTTTCCCTGCTCACTTGGTGGCTGCTCATTTGACGCAGCAGCGCTCCCCTGAAAGGAAAGAAGAGGGCGATCGATGATATCTAGCCCTACAGGCCTCAGTGCATCGTCCCATCGTTGGCATTGCTCCTCTCCCAATTTATTATTTGCGGAATTCTTGTCTGGGCTTCCGCTGCCTGCAAGCCTGCGGATAGTCGTAGGTGAGCCGCGCTGTTGGTTTTTCTTCAGGTGACAGAAGTACATGGTCATTACTAGGGCCAGAATCAATAGGATGGCTATAATTTTCGGGGCCTTCGTAGGGGGCTTTTGGCATTGAACTGCTGGCGGTATAGACCAAGGAGATTCGTACATGGCCCTTTCGCCTCCAAATCGTGGCATGAATGCGTGGGAGGGAGTTAAATAAAGTGGCTCCGCCTCCCATTGAGTCAGCTGCAAGTCCATACTTGGCATTGGCATAATCACCAGATGCTCCTTCCGAGCTAGAAATCTTCAAACCTGCTAGTTATTGCACTTGGGCCGTTAAATTCTGTGAGCAAAGAAGCCTGCATAGTGTCCGACGAGACTAATTAGCAGCGCTCCCCAGAATGTTCTGTGCGGGGCACACACCCTGAAGAACCCCGTAAATTAAGCTTTCAACGTCCCGTTTTCGTATATTAAAAAGGTCAACATTTCGGAAAATCGACTGATCGCCCTCTCGAGAATTTGGCTTCTGCTGTTAAGTCTGAGTCCCAATGCTTGGTCACCAGGGAGTGCGAGATCATGGTTCTGCCTTCTGTGATCACCCCGCCGAACCGCAAAACTGATTACTATGAGCGATCCTCAGCCACCCGTAGAAAAGATTCTATTCTTATATTTTCGATTTATTGAAACTAAAAAAATCAAAGTGCGTGGTCGGGATGCTCCAGTATTCCTAGAAGTCAAGCTCACGCCGGCTCACTGCAAGTGGTCCGACCCAGCCCCATCACGCCGAACAAGGCCGCTGGCTGGATGGGTCAAGCCTCAATAGCGTGTCTCCGCAGACCTCGTGTCCCTACTTTCAAAACGAATTCTTTTGTCCTCTCATGTTATAGACTGACTGTAGCAACCGGTACTGCCCTCCTTCCAAGGACTTAATTTTGCTATGTTGGCATTACCTTTTCTAGCGCATTCGCGACAAATCAGTGGGACAAAATGCACCGAAGCCGAAAACTTATTGGGGTTATAAAGGCTGGGAAGAGTGCTACCCCTCCAAAGTACTAGAGAGGCTGGTGCGCAGGCCATTGGAGAGCTCCTCGTGCAGCTGACAGCTAGCCAGAGATTCCCGGAGTCAAGCAGGGGCGGTATACTCTGCAACTGTCTAAAAGACAAAACTGTCCTCAAAATACTGTCGGGCAGTGACGATGGGAGCTACAGATGTGGCCTAACATGCCCGTTGAGCCTCTCCCATTTGGTGTAGACATGCAAACGCCAAGGGGGATTAGTGTAAAATTTTGTAGATCTCGTTGATGCTCAAGGAAGCTGTTGAGCCCGTGGTTCCTCTGGGTACCCCGCTTCATCAAAGGCCGCCGCCACCCATACCATTCATAAAGTTGAGCGGGCTTTCCCGATAATAAATGAGAGAACATTGTTCAACAGGAGTCCAAAAATGACTGGACCCTATCTGTGGTCAATTGAAGAGGTGCCTGAGGCGTCGTTAGTGGCGTTCCCTAGATATAACCACAGATTACCAGGCTACTTTACAGACAGCGAATAGTTTTAAGACTTGGATGGAGCCTTCGTAGCGATTCAGCTCGAAGTAAGGTGGTTAATGTGGGTGACGCGCCTGCACAGCTGAGCAGTGCGCGCTCCATAGTTCGCAGATTCACTGCGCCATAATCCAAGAAGAGGGGATCACTACCTACAGCTGCTCACCCTTATCTCAGATTCGTTCGCTGACACGAAACCTCCACTAGTAACCCTCAGGGCTTCAAGTGGGTTGACCTCTGCACACATCGCGTTGCAGCTTCTAGCTCTCCAGCCCTCGCTACGGCTTAATGCGTGTCTGGACGCGTTGACGACGACACGTCGCGTCCTACAGAAAGCGATACTATCTGCAGCATCAACTGTAAAATACAGAAGAATCGCAAGGGGCGTGTTTACGCCCCAGAAAAGAAGGCGGGCATTTATCGAGGAGCAGCAAGAGCAGCAAGACCGCCAGGCAAATGAAATCGGTAGCAGCCCCCAGCAAAGCACACTCGCTACAAATGGCTCGCAGACGCAATGATATCAAGCACGAAGGAGGCCTAATCCTCAGTAACCAAACAGTACGCTGAAGGTTCCGCATATACGCCAGCGCTTTGGTCCACGCTGTCAAGCTGGTCAGCAAGCTGCTACAACTGCTTTAAGAAGACAAACCATGGAGGTATCCGTGTAATGCGAGTGCCGCTTGCCTCTGAGTTTGTACATAGTCGTGAAAGAGTACAGCTTGATACCTCTGTGAAATGTCCTTTGTCCAGTAGCTGTACTACTTTTGTCAAATGCCAGGTGACGGCCCAATGCTGCTATACCAGCAGCACTGCAGAGAGCCCTCTCATCTAATGGTATTTCCTGTCTTTGCCTTCTTACCGTCTCAAATGATGTTGCATTTGGTCCTGGCCCAAGTCATGCACTAGGCTGAGCAGGCTATCTAGTAATAAGTTTCTATCGCGTACGGTCGTTGCATCACTTCTGGCCCTAATCTGGGCAGTTCGTGTATGTCAAGCATTGTGGACATTTTGGCCCATATGAGCCCACTAGCTTGTCCAACCACACGTAAACATGTAGGCAAAAATCCAACATGTACTCCCACTTTAGTTTTAGTTCACCACATGCTAATCGGCAAAGAATCGATACTGCATTGCGTTACTTGTTGCTTATCAGCCGGCAGAACAGAAGTGTTGTGCCATCAAAGGCTCATTGTGCAGAATTGCTGCGCAGAAGACATAAAAATCGAAGGCGATGGTAGAGGCATTCAAAACGTTTTCATATAGATTAACCTTGACCAGCTTTGCCCCCTTCTTTCAACGGGTAGAATCAAAACTTCAGTTCAGACGCGTGGTTTGTTCAAAGGCATGAGTGCATACGATTGCATATCCCTTAAATACACGCTCTGCATGGTTTTGCCCAGGTGACTGGAAAACCGAAGTATTTCATATCCCAGCTGCTATCCCACAGTCACAAAGATGCTCTGTTTGTTCCTTAGTTGCATTTGGCGCCGGTTTTGATATTAACAGCCTATTCCTCCAGGGCAATGCCCTGCTTCATCATCACAAAATTGTTTCACGCAAAAGCCGCATCCTTCAGTCAGCTTTTACGTTTTCACGGAGCAGCGATGACAACAGCAAAGGCTGTACTTCAGGCCGACAGCGTAGAGTAGGACGACTATCCTGAATATTCAGTATGCTTCCCAAACACAGCTATAGTTCCGGCATGCCAGCAACATTTCTGTTCCTATCATCTGGCAGTAAAATTGGCTTAGTAATGGCTAAAATTGTCAAATAATGTCCATTGATGATCACATGACTTAAGTGAGGAATGGCAGGTACTGATGGCATGTGCATTTTGCGAAGGTACAGGGAAAGTGCACAAGTATGTGCTGACAGATGTTTGGTGCAAACTAATGGATGGGATGAGCTCAGATATCAATCAGCCGTATGGTGCTGAGTTGTTCGGCGTATCTCTCGGGTGACTTCAAAAGCTCCCCATTGAAAGAAAGCTGCGTTCTGAGTGTTTCTAACCACGAAGGCGCATGTGTGACCGCATTACCATAACGGACTCGAAAGCACTGTGAAGGGATTCCCCCGGTGAAGAATACTTCAGATGATGGGCCATTTGTTCGGAAGCTTGCATCGTTGTAGTGGGCTTGCCATTCGCTGTCCTTCTCCCTATAAAATATAAAGCAGGCGTAGTAGGCTAATTTTTTCGAACAGGGTGACAGGATTCGCCCTGACGGTGCCTTGTGAGCGCCGATGCACTTGCTGTGCGAATCAATCCAGTGACAGGTTGGGAGAACAAGCGAGTGGAGATGATTTTATTTGGATAATAAAGAGCAGTAAGCTAGTACGCGTGCCGAATATACGACGCTATCAAAGCTTTCCACACGGCTTGCAGCACCAGCCCCGCAATTTGTCATGTTTATGTAGGTGCTCTGGGAATTGGACGACCGACACTGGGAGTACTGCTGGGCATGCTTGTAGCGATCGCCTGTTGCGATCGCCTATATCTAGATATAATACATGAGCCAGCAGCAGACCTACATAAAACTTCGATGTCAAAGCTACCGTTGCCTCTGCATTAGCTGTAGTGAAGCTGAGCAACAGTGCAACGCACATATAGCCGCTCAATTCTTTTTGAGTTAAGCCTCATCCGGTTTTTGCAGCGTGTGAAATACGACTAGTAAAGCACTATCCTAATAAAGTAGACAGAGTTTAATTAGCTGAAATGCATTTCACGCGTTCTGTCGACCTCAAGCTAGCCCCGCCAACACTATCATCAAAGCGTCTGGAAAAAATAAGTTGCATTAGGAAGTGCCTTCAAAGTATCTATCGTCTCTTCTCCACGGATCCCACCTGGGCTTTTTAAATTCACGAGTACTGCGTGCTGGCCGAAATATCGACTGTTTCAGAAGTACTACAGTCTTCGCACTTGGTCTCTTTCCCTTCCTATAAAGATGCATTGCAGCAAGCAGCTTACAAAAAAAGGGATCCTTTGCAATCAGCACCTCCATCTGCAACCGCGCAGTTAAGCCATTTGCCATTTTTTCCAGAAGCTGTGCCCACCACTTTTCCTTCTGCATTGCAGGACCCAAGACACTACAAATACACCACAGTGCATCTGCCACAAGGAACCGACGGCTAAGTGGCTCAATAGCGTGAGACAATTTTGCCGCAGCTATTTTCTTTGTCAGAAACTTTTGAGCATACGAAATGAGGCGTTGACCATATTTTAGGAGCAACTGCATTTCCGTCGCAGACAGTTGCTGCTTGAGTAAGAGCGTCCGAATAGGATGAAGCTTTTCTGCGATTCCAGAGCCTATTCCTGTATATATTAAAGCCCGCTTGACATCTAGTGGAATGAGTTCTACATCTGGATGAGCAGCTGGTAGCCGGTAGTATGGATGCGCCGCATAGTCAGGCCGGCCGAGAGTTGGCGAGCTTGTTGCCATTGGCTGAGCAGGAACAGTGGTGAATTGAAATTGCGGGATAGCCTGAGAATGGAACGGCAAACGCATGCAGAATTTCTGCTTCAGTTGAAGCATCGAGAAGAAATTTCTTACCAAAGCAGCCTTTAGCAGAATGCATATTCAGGCATGCTAGGAATAACGCCGAATCAAGGCGGTTTAAAACGACATCAATACTGTGCGAGCAGATCTCATGCATCCAAGCGAAGAGACGTGCATACAATCGAAGGGCTCTTGAGACTTTACTGGAGCAAAACAAGGAAGTGCAGATTGTTTGTTCGCACTCACTTCACCCTGTCCTGGAAACTGTGCGACTCCCAAAGTGTGCGCAAGGACAGATTGTGTTCCCAAACGCGTGGAGGGCATTAAGGTTGCAGGCCAACTTCCATCAATGGCTCCAGCCCACTTTCCATCGATGGCTCCAGCCCACCTTCCATCGATGGCTCCAGCCCACCTTCCATCAATGGGTCCAGCCCACCTTCCATCAATGGGCCCAGCCCACCTTCCATCAATGGCTCCAGTCCACCTTCCATCGATGGCTCCAAAATCGGCAGTCCTCTGCCGTTTAGCCGGCTGCTGATCAGGCGTTTGCAACGAAGATGCGCTAGCCTCAACAAGTCCCGCATTCATAGCATTGGCGCTTCTTAGAGGTTGTCGACAAGGCGCTGTCGATGTTGAATAGAACATCTGCCCTCTGTCAGGCGCGCTTGTTGTTGCTTGTCGTACTGGCAAGAACGGATCTCCTGTAGTTGCTGGAGGCTCCGGTAAAATCAAATCTTCGTCTAACGTATCAAGAAGTTGGTCAATAAGGGCGCTCTCTTCAGCAGTGAGCTGATCTATGGAAGCTTGAAGGCTGTCAAGATCATTGGGAGCCACTGTGGAGCTACTGCTCGTCCCAGAGACGCTCTCATCCAGATGGCCGGCGCTTGGTGAGTAATCGTTGGACAACTGCAAAAGCGGATATACTCCCTTCATCCCGGTTGAAGCAGACACGTTTTGATCCACAAGAGGAATGTTTGAGCAGTTAAGCGAAGATCCAGGCGTCGAAGCTTCCGTCTCGGCATTAATTAGTGCCTCTAAATTTTCTATCGGGTCCATCAGCCATTCGTCAATTCTTGCTGTCGCCGTTTGCCCATGTGCTGTGTTCAAATGCATCTCAATTCTTTCGTTGTCTGCCCTGTTGCCAAGTGCTGGTCCTTCGTCAGAGTGCATGGCTGGAGGTTTTGAATAGACACGCAACACGTTGACGGTACTTGGTCCGGCTACGCCTGCTGCGTTGTCAACATTGTCGCAAGCCTCTAGGTCAATGCCCAGTAGCATATACTCCTTTTCTGCTAGCCTGCGGGTAAATGATGCTGAGCTAAGCCGGCTCTTGTATTTTAGCCAACAGAAGTACACCGTTGCTATCAAGGCTAGAATTGAAGCAATTATGAAACGATTCCGAATATCCCTGTGAGGTTGTTGGCCCTTACAACTCAGTGAAGGGGATAGGTGAGACCGGTGTTTAAACCTATTTCCACACCATGACATGGTTGCGGGGGAATCTGTTGGATGCACGGATGCAGGAAAATCCTTTAAATGCAACAGTTCCCCGATTAGTTGCTGAGGCGACTCCAGGCGCGTACTTGTCATTTGACAATATCGGAAGGGGCAGTCGACACAAATTGAAATTCCTCAGCTTTACTAGATTTGGCAGGATGGGACAGTGACCCGAAAGCCGATTCAGTGAGTAAGGGCAGGACTGACTGGCAACGCTGCACCTACTGAAGCGAACACTGTCAAAGAAATCTCATTTAAAAAAATCCCCGCGCCTTAGAGACAGGTGGGAAAGATATATAGATGCCAGTGTGAGAAGAAAAACTGGTGAGCTCAGCGTCTTCATGAATATGTTGCCTCTCTGTCACATTCCAGCACGTCGACGAGATTGCAGCAACGAAAATTTGTCATTTGGACCATTATCTCCTGATAAGTCCCGCGTCACCATAATCAGGAGGAAAAAAGTCAAGCTTACGTTGTTTGCATTCTGTAATGAGCGACGAAATGCAATAGGCGGCTCAAGCCACTACTACATGGCCGTTAACATTTAGAATGGCGCACATGGGCAGAAACTGCCTAAACTGTTCACCAAAATGCAATAGAACGGTCAAAAGTTCATGTTCTAAGCAGTGTATGCTTGTAGTGGACCTGCGGTTGCTAGTTGCTGCGTTGCAATTTCAGGCAGGGGTCTTGGGAGCTTGGGTAGACAAAGGTGCGAAATACATGCAATGGCACATTCTCTTCCAATGTGAACGCCACAAAAAAATAAAAACTAAGACTGAATGAAATTTTGGTTGTTTGAAAAGGCCAAGTGTTCGTGTCTAAAGCAGCTTAGTGCGTGACGGTCAGTGCGTCGAGCCCTGCTACGTGCGCCCGCATCGATTTTACTCAGGCCCTAGTCCTATCCTAGACCACGAATTGCTTCCAGAGCGTAACTTAAGACTAAATAAAATATAATGTTGCGATGAGTTCCTGTGATCGCTGAAATTGAACCGCCGCCGCTCTCTGCTACCGCGCTGAGCCATTAGATCACTGGTGGCGTAGACACAGATCGTCCTGTTCGGCGTACAGACTCTACGGAGTCTTAAGGCTTAATCTATCTACAAAAGAACCATTTTAATTTGTGTCTGGGTCGTATTCAATTCTTTTTCAGCCTATTTAGCGTTGCTTCTATGCCCAGTTGTAGTGCCCCTCTTAACACTATGTGAGGAGCCGTCGACACCATCAAGCCCTTCAAAGCCACCTTGTAGATACATTACAAAAGCTTCATACTTGATAACGCAGTTTTATTAACGTGATTTTGCTTCAGCTTGCCTAAAGTGAGAGTGGAGTATGCAAAGAGAAATCTGCCGTGAGGGATAAACACGCGTTTTAATGCTGCCGCCAGATAAAACTTGCTCATGCAGGGAGCGTGCTGACTAGGGACACGCATATTGTAAACTATACATTCAGAGTTGAGTATTTAGAGATTTTTGGTGTTTAGCAGCTGCGGCAATCGGAGGAGCCGCACCGAGAGTGGTTCTAATGCACACTTCACGTTTCAGAGTTGACTCTTCATGATAAACCCGGCGCCTTCACTACTCTCGCGTGCTCGTACCCTGCCTTTTCATTACTCCTGCGTGCTCATACTATAGGACTCAGCTAACAACCAAGTTTAAATTTGTATGGAAGAAGCAGCTCACCATTTGGGATGTCTCGAGCTAAGATTTCTATGGAGGCTATCCATTGGCGGCACACGCCAAGTATTAGGCTGTGCTACTCCACAATTCCTAAAACAATCTTTAGCTAGAAATGGATTGTGTTCAACTTGTACTATGCGTGTGAGCCACTTGCGAAAGCGGTCTAGTATGCTTATGGAGCCTCTAGACTAGAACGTAACAGCCCAGAGCCCTCTAAAGCTCACCATTGTGACTTTGGGAAACGTCCTGAGGTGCCTAGGACAAAGTAGCGCTACGTCCTTGCACTACACTTTTATATGCGAGTCAGGGGGAACTAAGTCCATAGCTGGTGCTATGCAAGACCCCTGAGAAGACCAAAATGGATCTGCCGTGTGGGCCTTGGCTGGGGAAGCAACGTCTGGAGACGATTGGTGCAAGGAGCAATTCTTCAGGCTACTGGAGATTAATATTCGAGAAGACCTATGGAGGCATTGTTCCTAGGCTAGTGTTGCAGCCGCAAATGCGAACCATGCTTACGGATCTGAGGACAGGCTAGTGTTGCAGCCGCAAATGCGAACCATGCATACGGAGGACAAGTGGAGCCCGAATATTGCGTTGAAATGCGTCTGTAGTGAGCCTGGTGCTTGCTGGACTTCGGTTGATGCACGAAGACGTGGCAGGTCTATGAGACAGAGCACGTAGGCTTCAACCGCCCACACAACCCCTGCTTCGATGAGTTGTAGCCTATTCACGGCGGTGACTAAGACTAAATAACCAAACCCTTGATCAAACATTAATGCCTATAATATATTGCATCAGACGCTTCTTTTGCGTGCATGCAGCCCTGCTTCACGCACTCGTGGGCACTGCCTAGATCCTCGTGGCCCATGGGGTCTTACATAGGTGACCAATTTCTGACCTCTAACGGTGCCTTTTTTTATGGCACCACTGTCCTCTTCCCTCCTCCTTGCCATCTCTGCAGTGCTAAGAAAGTAGGATCCTGGCAATTTTCCGTGCTAAATTGAGGCGTTTCCAATGGCTACAGTTTGCTATTGGCATTTAGACGCCATCTCACATTAGTTCTACTGACCACGCTAGCGCACGAGCCCGAACCGCAAGATACCTATCACCGTGTCAGTTATTCCACGTTCCTTTGCCTCGACGTGGCTTGTTTTCCAGCGAACAGCTAAGGGTAGCAAAGCAGCCGCTCGGTTACGTTGCAGAATTGTGAGCAAAGGACTGTGTCCCAGTTATGTTTACGTGGGCGCTTTTCAGGCTGAATCTCGGCAAAAGCACTGCAATGACCTTATGCTTAGTTTGATGCTTGGGTTCTTCATTTAAATGCGATAAGGCAAGAGTCTATCAACCACCTATGTGAACCTCTGGCGTCCAAATGTATTGGAAATCCCCTCTATTAGTGAAGGCGCTATAAAATCACGAACTTTCCGCTAAGTAAGCCCATGAGCACCCTGCCCTTCATAAGTATGAAAGCTCGTAGCAGACTCCTGCACATTTTGCAATTTGCGTCAACCTCAAAAAATGTATTTCAACAGGACTCAAATGAGACCCCGCGGTCAAACCACGGAGTCAAGAAATGTCTCTGAACTGTTTGTCGTCACTTCTCCAGGGGTCCCAGCTAGGTCTTCTAAACTCATCGGTGACGCACGGAAGACGAAGTATTCGCATTTTCAACTCTACAACCTCTCTCGGCGATGGCCGGTTGCCTCTCTTGTATTGTTCCAAAGCAGCAACAACTCGAGCTAAAAACGTAGGCCCATAAGGGCTACTCAGCGAATTTACGTGATCCACTAAAGCTTCATGGCCTGAAATCTTGTCTAAAATTTGATTCCACCATTGCTCTCTGTGCATTGCAGGGCCTACAATGTTACAAACGCACCACAATGCATCTGCCACAAGGAAGCGACGAGCCATTGATTCCGAGAGTCGCCAATTTGATTTCAATGAGATGTTTTTCGTCAAGTACTTTTGAGCATATGCCGTCAGCTGTTCACCATGACGTACAAGTTCTTGCATATCTTTTCCAGAGAGCTGCGGTTTTAGAAATAACTGTCGAATAGGGTCAAGCTTCGCAGCAGCCCCAGCGGCTGGTGCAGCAACTGTTAGAGCGAAATCCGTGTCAAATGGCTCGATTTCCTCCGCTGGACCGGCAATTGGCAGCCGGTAGAACGGATGCTTCTCGTAAGCAGGCTCTTGATGTTCCAGGGCACTCGCGGTTTCCGGCAGAGTCTTGCCAGTGAGTGATGGGCTGGGCTGACACGGACAACAGAAAGGCAAAGAACAGCCATTCTTCAAGCAGAATACAAGAAGCATGCTTTGTTCTGGAAAAGGAACGAACAAAATTCCCAGTGCATCCTTGGGCAAAGGAGAGAATCAGCAAAAACGACATGATAGAACGCAACGACAAAAACAGTGTACACAGCCTGGAGACGCAGCGCTGCATGCTTCTGAAACGCACAAGTGTTGCAGAAGCAAGGCTGCAGTGGCGAAATTTGTTCGCACTCACCTTGGGTAGGAGCTTAGCTTGCTTGGCTTTAGTGCGCTGCGAACTGCAATGACGTTCTGGTCTTCTCTTAGAAGTAGAAGGCGCTGAAAGCTTCAACATGCTTTCACGTGAAACGAACGGGGCTTGATTTGCCGAGGTACCCTGCTGTTCATCGTACAACTGCGATACACCTGCAGAATTTTTCCCGCAGACCTGCCCACATACAGCTTTTGCAACTTTAAGTGGCTTTTGTCGTTGCGGGATCGGTGCTCTAGGAATACCATTGCCTTTGGGTTCAATGGGAAGTAGACGGGTTGGACCTCGCACTGCCGAAGTGAAATTACTGGCTGCAGGCGCTGAAGTCTTGCGATGTTGTAGAGAGTGACTAAGCTTTCCGCGTAATGTGCTGATTAGAGCTATTCTTTTGATACAATGTTTGTTAGAAAGGTCCGAATTGCCATCAGACTCCTGTTTAGTCACTGCAAAGCCGCTGGTCGTCGCAAATGACCCGGAGTTTCGTCGCTTTCTATCAGCGGCCTTCTCACTGCGGGGGGAAGATGAATCCGTAATTGTGTCTCTTGGCGGGGGCGGTGTTGCCTTTAAACCCTCCATAGAGTAAATTGCCGATTCATTAGCTTTCGCTGCCACGCTGCGAACTGTTGTGCTGTCTCGATCCGCATTGGAATCCTCGCTTTGTTTCATTCTTTTTCTTTCTGGCTCTTCATTGAGCATTCTCCTTGACACTTGTTGAGCTGCGGGTGAAGTCTCAGAAGTACCGAACTCCTGTGAGCCCGCTGCAGTGTAGAGCGTCTCGCAGGCATCTATGCCAGCCCTACCTGCCCTTTCCTCTTGATTGTATTCCTTTTCACCACTGGCCAGTCTGCGAATTAGTACATTTGTGCTGGCAAGGTTGTTTTTCTGGAGAATGCACCAATGCACTGCCAAGACCAAAGCTGTAAGTGCCGCGAGCATCTGCAGGACCTTGGGGGAGCGATTAGCTCCTTGAATGGGCCATAATCTGGACTTTTCATTTTTAGTGTTCAGTGCGCCGATGCCAGATGGTGGAGCAGAGTTTTGGGAAGGTGTTACATACAGCAGCTCCATGCTGGGCTGCTGGGTGATCCCTGATTTAGAGCTTGGCATTGGCGCTACCAGTGAACGGTCTTAGCACATGTTGAAATGTTGTGTTGGTCTTTCAGGTACTAAAGGAAAAAACGTAGCCTCCGGGATTAAAACAGGACCAGTTTGCGAAGGACGGAGAAACAGTGTTGATCAGATCCTGCCATGGTTCACCTTGCTCGTCCTGGGAGAGGAGTAAAATACTCCCGCACCGCAACCAAAGAGCAGGATCCAAAATTGTTGCGAGCTTTGAATTCATACTTTGTAGGTGTTCAGTCTCTTTAGCACCCCCCGTGTAATGAATGACACGAAGCAGAGGCTGCCACTCGCCATAGACCGTTGGCTTCTTTGGTTGTTCCCCAAGGATACAACTCCCCCTTGAAAATGTAGCCAGGGATCCCAACCACTTGTGAATGGCATAGATGCCATATCATATTTCTTTTGCCACACGTTACAGAACAGTTCAACACGGAATGTTCTTCCAGCTTGCTCTTTCCCCCGTTCGAGGTGAGGCGGGTAATCTAGACTGTGCAATTTTCAAGCTTTAGTACTAAGGCACTTTTCATCTGTAAAGTTGAAGAAACGAACCTGACGAGGGAAAAGTGCGGCAAACTCGATCGTTTTGTCCTCACATCTGGAAACCTGTAAAGGACATGCGGGATTCTCAGATTGCAAGATCACCGGGTAGCCGACGTCTATAGATCACATAGTAAAGCGACCCACTCTACTACCGAAAGGAGGTTAGAATTAATTCTCCGTTTCACTTCTTCACTCCTTAACAAGCTCTAGAAGTACCTGAAGGCACGCATGTGCACGCTATAAGGCCTTCAGCATTGTTTGTCTCGATGCATGGAGCCAACGCCTATGGTCCAATATGCGTTACGTCTCACGACATTTTTCTGAAGCTCTGACCTAATGTTCAGCAGTACAGTGCATCACTTGCACTACAGTACCACAGGCAGCTTGCCTTCAGGAAGCTACTAAGCTACGTTGCGCAGTCGCCACTAGTTGTTCCAACGTGACGGCTGCCGAGGTTTGTGGAGTTAGAAAGCAGACCCCTTCGCTTGGTCATCAGAAATGAAAATTTCAAACGCTGTTAGGATCATGCAAAGAAAGAGGCAGGCATCCAGGAATCCCCCTCCTAGCCTCCGCACACTGCCGCCCACAGATCATGTGCGGTTCTGAGCTACCAACTTGTGGCGCTGCGTTCATGCACCACTTTTTCAAGTTCAATGTTCAAAAAAATGGTGTAGTAACATTTATTTGCACTAAGCACGCTAATGGTTGTGCGAACCAGCATATAACCAGCATAAGCGTCCCAGAGGGGCAGGCAGCTCGCAGGGCTTGGCCAGTCGACTATACCTGCTCGAAGGCTAACGCTACACATCCTCAAGTTTAAAAAAAATTTCAGAAACACTGGCGATGTTCATGATAAATGACGGTAGGAATGCGCCCAGAGGCACTGGACACTAAACGAGCACGGAAGACAGGTTCATAACCAAGGGAGCCACAAAGGGAAGTCGCATGAGCCGCAAACTGAAAGTGGCCATTCCAAAAAAGCACCCAGAAAGGCCAATCATTGTGAAGATAATTTCTTGCATGGTCACAAAACTGTCGCCCCGTGCCAGACCAGTAGCGAAGCTCGTCTTTCATTTCTATGCATTTGCAACGCTGCAGCTCTCTCACCCATCTGACCCTCCTCATAACTGGCATGTACACGGTAACTTGCACTGCTAACCCTGAATAACCACCAGATATGATGCAACTCAGCAATACAGTCATTCGAAGGCGGTTCTTAGATGAAATTGGAGGAAATCTTGGTGGGCAAAAGACCGCTTGAAGTGCTGTAGCCCTGCCAGCAAACACAAGCGGGTACGGTTCCCGCATTGGGACCGACTGCTGAATTGTGGACAGACTGTGCAGCATGAATATCAGCTAAACAGATTTCAGTAGCAAGAAGCGCATTGAACTCTAACTTGGAACACTGCGCGTCCTCGTACTGTCTCGGCGTGCCTGAGATGAACGTGCCTTCAACACATGTTTCTCTTGGTTCGCTGTGGAACAGGCCACGTGGGAGATCGTAACTCTAGCGGTGTAAGTCACAGAATGTTTTATGTCTGTTACTTTTCTCAAGTTGCAGTAGACTACGTGTCAGCTTTCCTGTAATCTGTTGGCATTTGCCCGAGGAACTGCAACAGTCCTGGTGCGTGCTTAACTGGGATCTCTGCAGAGTTTGCTGAAATGTAGTTACTTCTCACCTCAAACTATGGCGTTCGTACTGCGGCGACGGTATCTTCCTTGGGACATATTCGAGGTGTTAAGGTGGCGCCGCACGGACTTCTTTTGTGAGGTTTCATCAGCTTGCAGTGAGCTTGTTATTAGTGATGAAATATCAACTTGATGCCTAGAAAGCTATTTGAAGAAAGGCTAGTGGCTAAAGAGATGAAATAGAAAGGCGAGGAAGTCGTGTTGTAGCCCGAAGTGCTACATATAAGGCTGTGCATCTCGATTGTACCTGAGAAGGCTGCATCTCCCTCTAAAGCCGGATAATGATTGCGTGCACCGTTTTATCAACAGAGTGAGTATGAAACACAAGGCATTACTTAGGATGGGCCCCCAAAGGATATTGCTCATTGCAGTAGACACAGTAAAACGCCATAGCACGCAACAAACCAAACATCAAATCTATTAATGGTATATGAGTAGTAAAAATGGGCAAAATCTACTCAGACAATCAAGAGGGGATCAGTCATGAAGAAACGGACCAATAATTCACACGTGCCGCTACGTGCAGTGCTGCTTTTCGCTTCGGGAATAAGGGATTTCGGCTTTGGACTAATTTGGATGCATTAATCATCTCACAGGAAGAAGAACCGCTTTAAATGGAACTAATTTTGAAGCACCAAATGGAGACAAAGTACGAGGGATACGTTTATGCGGGAAAGAAGATAGCTCGCAGAAACTAACCGAATCTCAATACACACGGCACACAAAGGTGCTCGTAGAGATGTGATTGCGCAGAGGACAAGCATGCAGCAATACATGAAACTAAAAAGAAACAAAGGAAGTAACAAGTAAGAATGCAATTAATAGGCTCAGTGATGACATGAAAACAATAGCTCTTTAAGGTTAACTCCATGTAGATACGTAATGCGATAATGCGATGTATACGTAAACATACGTATTTACGTATATACGCATGTAAGCGTAGAAACGCAAGAAATCGACGGAAAGATGAGGACTGCAGCAGTCATAATTAAAGTTGAATCAAAACTAGTAGATAAATCATGAGAAAATAAGAAATGAAAGGTCTGACTGACTGGAGAGCCAATTTAGGCGGTCTAACTAGTTGTGTAGACAAGTACACACATTGACAGGTACCCGTGTATACACGCAAATACAGAAGTGGATAGACTAACCGAAGATATGAATAAAGCTGCACCCCTATAGAAGCCAAATAAGTAAACAAACGATTACTTTGATCGGTTTTCGAACAGGCGAATAAAGTAGCACCCATAAAAAAGCCAAATAATAAGTAAACGAATAGTTTGGTCAGTTTGGTCAATTTTTGTACAAATGCTTTCGCATCTGCCCTAACTAGCTTGTCCACTTTATAAATGGGTGAGCAGAATGAGCTTAACTGAACAGCCACACACCTCAGCAACTAGCCCGCAAAGGCGTCTCTTCAGCAACCCACCCCTCCACCCAACTACTGGAGCATATTAACTAACGTAGTACTCGGCTAAGCTTCCAAACTGGAGGCTGATCTGTCAGTTGGACAGCACGTAGATGCAGGTTACAGAACAGAAAGCGACGACTGCAACTGATTCAGCCGAACAAAACGAATGCAACCAAAAAGTGGTTCGCACAAAATCAGCACCACGAAGACTAATGGGAAGGTGAGCCGCAGCGGTAAACACATAGAACTGCTGCTGGTTCTTCTGCAGATAATGGCGGCATTGCTGCTGCTTAGACAGATAAATCTGCGGCGACACATTTCCGCACTACACACTACAGTGAGACCGGAAGCAGGGTGGCACTGCCGGAACTCCTCCCGTCGGCGTGGCACGTGACGCTGGATGCTGCTAGTAGCTGGTTAAATAAAGGGGGCACGCTGCTGCTTCTACTGCTGTTGAGTCTGCAACTGCTTTGTCGTTCTACTGCTGGAGCTGGCAGTTGCAGAAATAGCATGTGGAGAAGCTTGTCAGAGTACACGGCTTGCTGCTGGCGGTATTTTTGTTACTCATTTCGCTGCTTCTGGCAAAGTTGCTTGTGGAGTCGCTGTCGTTGATGCTGCTTTTTGTGGCTGTTGCCACTGTTGCTGTCACCGTTCCCCTGTCAACCCTGTGCCATAAAAGGAGGCTTCACCATTACCGTTGCTTTCATGCGTGTATTACGTTTGGTGTTTCAGGCGTTGGGCTGTTTGCTGGTGATGGGCTACGCCTAACTACGGCGAATCACGCAGTAAATGTACGAAGACTTCGGATCCACGGCTTAGCGTTTAACCGTGAAGGATTTAGAGGCCCTGGACGATGCTTCTTTGGATACAACCGGCTACTGGAGGCTGCTGACGCACTGAAACACGGTTGCTTTTCTAGCTAAGTGTCCTTTATCTTCAATAATTGCATTTTATGGAGAAGTGAATCGCATCAGCGCAATGAGGGGCTGCAGCACCGGCGGCCCCTGCTCGGTTATTTGGAGGTCAGCAGCAGCTGGTATTTCATCAGATCCATAACGGACTCGAAAGTATCTGCAACCACGGCCGTAAAAGACAACAGAACAGCAAAAACAGCAGCGAAGAAACCTGCAGTGCGCGCTGCTGCTGCTGTCCTAGGTTGAGGCCCTGCAGCGATTTAAATCTCAGGTGCATTTATGCATACACTGCACATACAAACGGCACATACATATATACATATTAAACATATACATGAACACATTCCCAAGGGTCCAAATGGCTGCTATGCTTACGGTGAAGCCCAAAGAAGTGTAACACTATGCCCTACAATAGGCTGCCCTCAAAGCACGAACATATTCTTGATGCTGAGGGATCTGAAAAACGCGTCCCGGATGCAATGAGCATCGCTTCAGCTAGAAAATTGTAATAGAATCTAGGGAAGAACCGATATTTTGTAACCAAGGTGCGCTATGGTGAGCCTAAAGTGGCGTCCGTTGAGAAGCAGGCTGGTTGCTGCTGGCAGAAGCACTGCTTGCGGCAACCGTCGGACAGACCAAAGTGTAGGAGGAGAAGCTCATGAAATGGCGCCTATTCAGTGTCAACCATTTCGTTGGGGGAAAATCTCGTGCGCTTACATCAGTATGGGACAGAAGAGGTACGCACGTCCGCACACCAAAGAACCTCCAGCGCGGTCAGTTGCCACTTGTTTCTGTACTGCCGTTGATGTTTCTCTGCAACGCATTGCAGGTGCTTGCTATAGCAGAAAATAGAGGCGAATTAGTCTGAGTTTCACACAGGAACACAAACAGCAACTGCTCCTTGCCTCACTCTTCTCATGAAGCAGCTGCCAGATGACGCCAATGCTTAGGAACGCTGTACACCCCTTCTGTCCCCTACGAGTGCAAGCTCAGTTTCGGACTCTGCCCTTTAATGTTAGGGATGGGACTAGATCTGCGCCTATTTAGCAGCCCCTCCTCCAGAGCTTCTGTTCGGCCGGTGGTTGCCGCTGGCAGTGGCATTAGCTAAAAGTTCCACTCCGACAAAGTTTTAGTACCACATAACTGCCACATATACGTGATCAAGTGTGATGGACACGAGAAAATGTGGACCCTGATGGTGCTGCCGCATTGAAATAACAAAACCCCTGTCCGTAGACCTCAAACGCCTCCCAAATGTTTTCGTTTACAACCGTTCCCCCGTTTCTCACGCAGATACTTTGAAATATGTATTGGTGCTCGTTATGGACTTTATTTTTCGAGTCAGTGATGTGTTTCGTGCGCTGAAATGCTTGGACACGCCCTTATTACTAAACGGACACTGCTGACCAGTTCAACGTGTTCGATATCGTTGTGGAGAACTTCCGCCGAAAAGCTAGCAACTCTCCGTACAGCACACAAAAATAAAGCTAACAACAACAGGAAGGTCCATATTAAGCAGTATTCCACAGGCATGCCCCAGAGCAGCAAGGTGCTGCAGCCATTTTTCACAGCGGCCAGCGGCCGGCAGTGCCTCCCAACAGTCTTGCACCTCTGCATTTCTGCACTTTCCCACCCTACACTATATCAGAAGCCGTGCCCTTTAGGGAAATATACGACTTGGCTGCGGCTGTTTCTAGCCGTATCCCTGCCACAGAAGGTGGAGGGATCCGGCTCCTAACGCAAAAGCCATTCATGGACTGCAGTGATTCGCCCCGCTTCCTCGGTAGCCACAGCAAGGATGTGAGTTCTTGAGGTTAATAGTGGCAAGATTGACCCTACCACTACTTCGACCCTTCAGGGGGGCTTGGACAAGGGTAGGGCGGCAATTTTCCACTAAACCACACCAATGCAGCTGCCCGAGCAGCATCAGCCGCATTACCGCTCTCAGCAGCACAACAGAAGCGGCCATACAACACATGGAAGGAATCCACTGGAAGCTGTCCCAATTACAGCAGAAGACGCCGTCAATAGGACAATGTGAATACGCGTCGCTCAATGGTTAGGGGGAGCAGAGCTCTACTGACTGGACAGGAGTAATGCAGTATCTAAGCAAGAAGAAGGGCAATTTGTCTTTGTATCTTCCCGTGTTCTTGCATACTGCCGCATATTTGTTTCTGCGTCTCTCTTTCTAGCCCAAGCATTTCAGCCTTTTGCACCTGAATCCACAGAAGACGGCAAAAATGACACTTCCCCTCAGGCTCACGCCATTCGGGCTAGAGCAGAAGGGAGTGTACATACAGCAGGACAGGCATGATGAGTACTACGAGCAGCTCCTGTACCCTTGCCACAAAAACAGCATCACGGGTGATTGTTGCTGCGTCAGCGCATTGCTGCTGGGGGATCAGAACGCTGGCAAAAGTGCTTTGCTGTATGCATTCGTTGCTGCTCAAGATCCAAAGTATACCGCTCTTACCTGCCTCCTGCCTATCATTCAGGCGGAATTTGCTAATAGGAGGGAGTTATTCTCGATGCATGATGCTGCCGCTATTGCTTTAGAGATAATCCCTGCTGATGGGCAAGTCAGAACGACCCCAGAGGGAGATGTCCACCAAGGCTACGCTGTATGTCGATGTGGTGACGAACAAGATGAGAAACAGCACTACAGTAGCTTATCTTCAGCTTCAGCATCAAGGGGAACCGAGAGAGCGACTGCAGAAGCAACAACGGCAGAATTGCAGGAAACCGATCCTACAGGGGCAGTAGAAGCACTGCTGTGCCAGTCCCGTGATGAACTTCCCTTCTTGGACTCCGACGTAGCTCGGTCCGCTGCCTTGTTGACTGCTGAAGACTTTGCTTTCTTTTGCAATGAGTTCGGTATTCATCAAGAGCAGCCGCGCGGACTCCGGCTCAAGGTAAACAAGAGTCGCTACGTATTGCTGCATTTTTTGGAATTTGGTGGTGATCATCTGGATCGCATGAATGCTTTCCTGCAATTTCGTAGCTCCTGCAGCTGTGGCAACAACTGCAATAACGATCCCAGCAAATGCCTCAACAAATGTGCCTTCAGCAGCAACTGCAGAGAGTGCGACCAGGCAGCAGCGACTGCCCTGTTGCTGCAGGAACAAGACTGTAAGACGAAAGAAACGGCCGCGAAGGCGCCTTCTGCGCCTGTAACATCACTGAAAGCAGCAGGAGTAAACGGAATGGCATCAGCCAGAGGAGCAGGACAATCGAGGGCGAGAAGTGCCGCTGTCACAGCAGCCCAGGCCAGCCTTTTGGCTCAGTCTCTCCGTGCGTCCTTTTTGCTTGCTGCTGAAGCTCCGGTGGTTCTTTATTTCATAAACTGCAGCACAATGTTTATTGCTCGTAGCGCATCGGGCACACCTGCAACAACTGTCTCTGTTAAACTCAACCCTTCGGCTTTCCTCACTTTGCTGCTACGACTTCATGCCTGTTGTTTTGTTGGAAGTGGAAAGAGATTATTGCACTTCGTTTGCTCCCGCTTGGCATGTCGGTCAGTTGCCGATGTTTCTGCGGGAGGTGAAATTCGGGCAAGTGCAGTAGAAGGGTGTTCAGAAAGCTCAACGGGCTGCTGCTGCAGCGGCTTCGACCAAGAAGAAAATTTTCGCATGGCTTTAGAATCATTGAAAACTTTTGTGTCGCGGCTTTGCTCTGACAATGCTGCAAATGCAGCAGCAGCAGCAGCAGTTGTCTCCGCCAGTGCTGCGGAGACTGTTGAGGCTGTGAGAAGAACTCTCGACCAGCCATTTGAGTCATTGTACTGCCGCTTTCTTGCAGATGCTGGAAGCAGCAACAACAGTAGTAATTGCGAGGGCCAGGGCAGAGTCGCTAGAAATTGTATTAGCTGGGTTCCGTTTGAGGATTGCTGGGGAGTGTCGGCGTGCGCCCGCATTAAGGATGAAGAGGAGGCATTGCAGCGATGTGGTTCGGTCCGCTTCTTGCAGCGATTGTTGAATTTCGTTTGGGATGTCTGCATGACTCTTCCTTTCTGCACCACTTTCGATTTCCGAGATGTATCAGCTGTTCGCATCATAGAAAGGAGGAGCCACCAATACGGGGAAAGGGAGCAGCAGCAGTGCGCAGCTTGGGGTCCATCCTGGCAGTTGTGTGTGGCTTCAGTAGTTCAGTTGCTGGCGCGATTGCTCGCCCTACTAAGTGAAGCCGAAGATCATGCAAAAGAAGAGACGAATAGAAAAGACGAAACAGATAAGGAAGGCGGTAAGTTTGCGACAGCGGATGCACTCCACTCGCGACCTGACAGAGCTACAACCTCGGAATCAGAAACGTCAAAATATGGGAGTGGGGAGCTTGCAGCACCTTCTTGGAAAATGCAGCAGTCACGTCAGCAGCAGTCACAACAGCGTCACGAGGTGCTGGAAGGAGAAAGCGGCCGACAGCTAATTTCTTTGTTCTCCACTTGCGTCCAGCAGCGCAGGCAGCAGCAGCAGAGAATGTATCTGCCCGGCAAAGTATGTATAGACCTGTGGATTTCGTATACTGACTGGCAAGACTTCATCTCTAACTTCGATCCCGTGGAACAGCAGCAGCTGCAGCAGGAACAACAGCAGCGGCACCCCAAGCAGCAGCAGCAGTTCACGGTGTCTTCCACTGGCGAGGTTATGACTACCGGCACACTTGAAAAGGATTCCCTGTTGCTGCTGCCAGCTGCCGCTGCTGTTGCTGCGTTTTCATCGCTAGCGGCGGCATTTGCTTCCTTGGGGTGCTGCCTTCCTTGCTGTGCAGATGGGGGCCCCTGGGGACCCCTTGCGGTGCAGCTGACTGTATGCTTTGAAGCCACAGAAGCCCCCGTCGCGTTGCTTGTGCTCCCTGAAGTGCTTCATGAACATTTCGTTGCGATTCAGCAGCAAACACAGCTGCGGAAGCAACAGGAAGTTCGTCTGCACCAGAAGGAACTTTTGGAGACGAGCGGGGGTGCTTGTCTTGCAGCAGTACGGTTGCCGTTCCATCCGGCAGTCGCTCGGCTGGTTGACAATGTATTGAGCTATTGCGTCAGAGAGCCACTTCCTGCAGACTTCTGGGAGGCCGGAGCAGGCGCTGCTGGAGCAGCTGCCGCTGTAGCAGGAGCTGCGGCGACTGCAGCGACCGCTGCTCAAGTTGGACACACAGTGCTTACGTTGGCTCGCCAGCGTGTTGGGGAGGCACTACATGCAGCAGCGGAAAGCGTACAGGTACTGCTGCATCAGCTGCAGCAAGTTACGCATCGAGGAAAGAATGATGAGGCATCATTTGAAGACCCCCTCGTGAACTCTCTGCAAGTGCTGTTGCACCTTGCTGGAGATGCAGTGCTTATAGAGCAGATAACGAAAGCCACTGAACCAACAAGAAGCTATGGCCAGCAAAGTCAACTGCAACAAGGCAGCAACGGCCAGGGCACTTCCCAGTTCCACGCAGAAGGCCCCTTCTTCTCTCAGCAACAAATATTTTGGATAGTAAACTTGCAGGCCCCAGCAGCAGCCTCATCGGCAGCCAAAGCGGGAAATAGTACACCGGGAGGTGAAACTACTATCGAGAGGGACCGCTACGATGCGCAGGCAGTCGACAAACGGGCTTTGCTGGATCCTACACTGAAGCGTTTAAATGGAATGCTGGCTGCTTCTGGCTTGGTGGTGTTGTCATGTCGGAACAAGCAGTCTTGTTCCTCTGACGTTCCTAACCTCAAACCCTAGACCCTAAAAGTTTTAACCGTTAATCTTAGCTCCTCGATAGCTGCTAAGGTCACAAACAAGGACGTTGGCCGGCATCCTGCTTCGGGTACGTTCCTCTGCCTGCCAGGGCATCCCTTCAAGCATGCTTTGAGTGACTCGTCGCCGATGTGCCTGCGACTGGCAACTGATTTTGTAGGGACCTTCACAAGAAATCCTCACGAGACTGCTCTCCCCGATTGGCCAGCCGCAGTGATGAAAGACGCCTGCTGTTTTTTTTGAAGCTTGGCGCGGTGTTTTGCGCAGCAGCACGTGTTGAGGTAGGGAAAGAGGACTTTGACCCTGTTTTTGCTGCCCTCCTGAAGTACCATACTTCCCTACACCACAGCCTGCAATGCCCCGCAGAACCCCGGGCTCTCAACAGGTTAAACGTAAAATGTACGTAGGCGGCACTAGTAACGATTCCTTCTTCCTGCTGCCATTACATAAGTGTTTTGGTGCTGCTGACGCAGTAGTAGATGTCGCAGTGCCCCTATTTCCACGCAGTGCCTCGTTAGGAGAATAGAAGTGCAGCTGCACTGCATTCTCAGCCACGGCCAGGGACGGCAGGAGGGCACTACGTTAAGCTACCTGTTCAGTTCTCCAGCGTAGAAGTTAGTGCTGGGCTGGCAAACTCAAATACAGCTCATGACGGACGAAGTCTGAACGGTTAAGCAAAGGGCAAGCACTGACGCCTCATTGTATTGCTGCGTGAAGCACTACCACCAACACAGTTGGCTTAAGGTTCCGCGCGGCATGCTAATGCTCAGCAGATGTCATGCTTCCAGGGCTGCACCTAGTACTGATGAAGAGCCTCTAACCCTAGGGTTGCCTCATTTATCCGTCCGCTGTGAGCCAGTTCACTCATGGTGCTTTCGTGACGGCAGTGTGGCTTGGCCCAAATGATGCAATGGAGCGATCACGTGATTAGCAATGCTGCACGCAGCGTGTACGCTGTAAATATACAGTAGACCCTGTGGGTCTACGCAAAATAAAGATAAACAACGAATAGCATGGCACCTGGAACCGCAGCAGCCACAGGACCCATGCAAACAACCCACGGCATGCGTAGCGGCGGGCCCCCAAGGGTTGGGGTCAAGGCTTAAAGAGGCGAGGAAACTATCTTAGTTTTGTTTAATTTGTTCGTCACAGTTTACGATTCCGGGTGTAGTGGAGAATATATCTTCACTTTGCGTGCACGTACACCCGATGACGCAGGAGGTGCGGGGTATCCTTGCCTCGCATTCTCTTGTCGTTTTCTTCTCTCATCCAGTTTCCTCTTGAATTCTGATATTTTCTTCGACACAACTGCGGAAACTCAAGTCAATCATACCAGGTCTTTTCCTGGAATCTGAACTGCCAGAAGCGCTTCCATTCCGCGCCTCCGGAGTTGATTAACCCTTACTGAGCTCCTCGGCTTATAGAGAAAGGGCGTGGAACTAGTACCAGGCAATCGCCTGCCCGTCCACGGGACTCTTGAGCCTAGAGTTCAGGGACTGCTTTTTTGACTATGTATGAAGGATCCGCTTCTCCTCAGGGTGCTGAGGGTGGCGGCAGTCAGAATGTAGGGCCCCAAGGGGGCCACCAGGAAGATTCATCTGAGGCTGTCCCTGAACAGAGCGTGTGGACACCTGATGGGGAAACAGAGCCTGCAGATCCCCCAGCAGGCGCTGGGAATGCTGCATCCCCTTCTTCAGGGGCTTCTGGTGCTGCGGGAGTGGCTGGACACCACAAATCGGATGCCACACAAACAGATTACGATAAGCAAAGAAATGGAAACTCAGGAGATAGCAGAGAAACACTGTAAGCATTTTGTGTCTCAAGAGTTCCATTTCCCAGATTGAGTACTACACATGGAGCATCCTGGAGTTACGTGCTAGACCTTCGGCTTCAAGATCACCGGTTTTGTCCCCAAATGTTCAAGGCTTGTTTGTGCAGGAGTTTCTTTGTTGGGGGCTTGCAGCCGGAAGTAACCCGTGAGGAACTTCTGCAGTATCTCTCAGGGTTCGTCACGGTAGATGAGATTGACATAAAGTTGGACCCTGCTACAGGTGGGTAGATCATGCGGGCTGAAAGTTAAGTACGCAACATTTTTCTTTGTATCAGGTCACTGCTGATGTCCCATGTTTAGGGATTTGCAAATGCGTGCAGGAAAGAACAGAGGATATGCTTTCATATCAGTTCGTCCGCCCTTGGATACAGAAGCGTTCCTAACTGCAGAACACATCATCAGGGATAAACAGGTCGATATCAGGTGATCTACGATGCGTTTGCTTTTACGGGATTTAGGTTGTAGGACCCGCGCTAGCTGGTGTTATCAAGCGAGTGCACTTGCAGGCTTTGCTTCTAAGGGCATCCTTTTATACCCACACTTTGGGAGGTGTAGAAATGAGCTTGCCGAGTTTGTGTTTTGTGGAGCAGGGAGTTGAGCAGCAAGCCAGCTCCAGAGCGGCAGCCAGAGCGCCCGCCTGAGCGGCGTCTGAGCTGCAGCAGCGCTAATAGGCACAAGATATTTATAGGCGGCATAACCTCCTCCATCACGGAAGGTTTGCTTCGAATCTTTAGAACGTTATGATAAATCTTAGAGAGCTCATGCAGCTGCCTGTCAACTTCAGTATTCGGGATATGCAGTGGCTACGGCATAGGCGTTTGTCTTTCGATTTTTGCGTACTCTGCCCGCAGAGATTCTGCAGCAGCATTTCGAGCAGTTCGGATCAATTGAAAAGGTTAGTGTTTTTCCTTTCCTTGTGCATGTCTCTGCTGCTTTCATTTCCTTTTATAGAATTCCGCAGCATCAATACCTGGTCTTGTTTTGCGCTTTCTTTCCCCGTCTCCACAGATGTCTTCTAGGGGGTTGTTTGTAGTTTGCTCCACGCAGCCTTAAGTCCGGCTTGAACTGTGCAGACATGTCTGTACTCCACTGCCTGTCCCTGTGGGGCTTTACGTATTGTACGGCTGCTGTGGGTGCTGCGGAGTGCATTTGGGTGTTCGTATCTGTTGGCGGCTGGTGCATGGTAGAATTTCACGAGTTGGGGTGTGTGCTTAGGCGACAATAATTCGAGATGGCTCAGGGAAGAGCCGAGGATTCGGCTTCGTACAGTTTACCTCCGTGGACTCCGTTGCAGTTGCGGTTGGAGCTTCCCCCCATCAACTGGACGCCGACAACAGAGTGAGTGTATATAAGGACAGCTCAGTGCCCTGCCGTGTCTTGACACATCTTCACAGCGCAGGTTGCCGCTGTGTGAAGGCCAACTTGGCTTAAGTGGTTCTCACTCGGAGCCATGCGCATGCGTGACTGAGTGGTTGCCTGTGTCTGTGGCTTCTTCTACAAACACAAGGTGAAGTGGCATATTGATGAGTGTAGCGGAGTAAACTGTTTATCTAATTGCGCAGGCGTGCGTTTCGTTTTACGGGTGAGTTCTGTAGGTAGACGCCCAGCCTGCTCAAGACAGAGGCGCCCGCCGTTTGCCAGGCGGCCGCTACCCAACTTCCCCCTACTATGAGCAGGGGTACTACGGCTATGGGAGCTACGGAGCTGCAGCTGGGCCCTATGGCTACCATGCCGCCGCTGCCTATTCCCCAATGTACACTCCAAACCCGTATGGTACCTATGCGGGCTATGGCGGTTACTATGGAGGAGGCTATGGAGACGCTTATGGATGTGCCGAAGGCGGTTACAACGCCATTAGAAGAGGTGAAGTAACAGCAGATGCTCGCTGCTTCGAATTTTGCTGCTACAGCCACTACTTGCGTTGCAGAAGCATGCTGTGCTGGAGATGCCTCCTTGCGTAGTGGAGGTAGGCATAATTTGAATCCAGTTAAATGCTACTAACGCATGCTACTGCTGCAGGGGATGAAGGGCAATCCGGAGGATCTTCCCGCTCAGCGAGGGGCGCCCCCTATTGACTGATGGAGTTGAGACTGAGGCTGAAGGTACTACTTAATGAAAAATTGTTGTACGAAAAGAGACTGCAGGAAGAAGGGAACTCCACGACCTTCCAAGTGGCTCAGGCACCACACGTCAGTACAGGACCTTGGCTGAGACAAATATTGCACGCCAAGAATCGACACAAATTAATCATCTGTATGTCGTGCATGTCCAATGGAGTGTCGCCTGATCGGTGGTGCGTGTGCTGGGAGTTTCGGCACTCCAAACACCGGGTTGATGCACATGCATGCGAAAGTGCGAGTGCATATGTATAAATGTATGTGCATATTGTTACATATACATGTGTATGCACACGCCAGGGATTATTTTGCTTTGGGGGCAGAGGGACCTTCTGCGGGTGGCAAAAGTTGTGCAGTTTACCACTGTTGCAGCACGTGCAACCACTTGAGAATGAAAACGGCTGGCTGTGCGCCCTCGTCTTCGTTTTGCGAGGTTGCTAGGCCGCCTTTCCTGGTTCCGGTAACTCCGAGGTTTGTTTCCTCTAAGCGCAGTTCTCTTTCCGTTGTAGTGCAGTCGCAGTTAAAGGAGGCTCCCTTGGTAGCAGTGGCGTAATGCCGAACGGAAAGTGTGTTGTCTTTTTTTGGAGTGTCCGTACATTAAAGTTCAGTTTAAGCGACAGCCATATGGTCACGAGGCGAAAACGAAGAGAGGCGTTCTCCCGTTCGGCAGCTGTTTTCTATGTAAACTGTAGAAATGAACTATTTAATTTACGAGAATAGATACCTCTTCCTCTGGTGTGCCGCCAGGTGGAAGGTTATGTGATCCCTCATGTGCTGCACGCCCTGATGAGAAGCTTCGAGCCTAATACGCATGCGTATGAATTCCTGGCTCTACAGCTAGTATGTGTCGGCAGCCAATGTGAGCAGTGCTCTAAACGCGCTTTGGAACAGCGGCAACGAGGACAGGCACACTGCTGTTCAATGCCAAAAGAAGAGCGTCCACACAGCGCAAGCAAAGGCTCGCCCTGATAATGCTAAGAGGGCATGTCGACGGTCTAGCTGCTACATACGAAACAAAGGGGAACACTAATCCCGTCAAAACTGGACTAGTGCTACGGTCCCAGCAGACAGCGCAAAAAGGTAGCCTCAGGCGGGGCATCGCTCCCGTCGAGCCAAAATACCCGTAAGCAGCTGCTCACGGCTACATTTTTCTGCGCCATCCAACATCGGTGCACACCAAAAAAGGTGAGTCCACCCTGTTTTCTACATTGTTTACCGCAGAGCGTGGCACCCCTTACTGCAGGGCCGCCTCAGCGAAAGCAATGGCAGCATCCACGGCACGTTTCAAGCCGTTTACTGTTCCGTTCTTAGCAGCTCCTACGCATCTCTCCTTGCCACCTCCCTTGCCGCCCAGCTCCTTTAGCGCCTCATTAAGCCACTGCGAGGACACTATGGGAGAGCCCTTTGGACTGAAGCAAATGCAGGAGGAGCCCCGACTCTCCAGCCCAGTCAGCAGCAGAAAAGGCAACGAAGGGGCGGCAGACTGCAGCGCCTGATGAAACGAAAGCCACAGGAACACGACAAACAGAAAATAGCAAACCGCTGGAAATCCCCCTCGAAATCTTGACATCAAGTCAACAATGTGTCCGCATGCATATCTGCCATTGTTCTGACATGCAAGCAAACACTGAACTCGCGCATTTGCATAGTGCACCTTTGCGGCTTCATCGAGTGCCTTCCCGTCTCCCTGCAGCTGCTCCAGGTTAAGAACAATGAACTTCTTCCCTTCCGCAGCAGCTGCTGCTTCCTGCCCAGATAGCTTCCCCACGCGCAGCAACTCCTTTGCGCGAAACTTGCTTAGTTCCAGCTATCGCAAGGCCATCACGCAAAACACGACAAAGCAAAACTGTGTATGCTGATGCTGAGCCAAAAATGCCCAACAGACTCGGGGTCTCGCCAACGGGACTCCTGTGGCAACTCCATTACCCCTGGCAATATATACACTGCGCTAAATGGTTGCAAATTTCTCTACTGCGTATGCAAATTGCTCATTTGTCTCTTTGAAATCTGGAGCTTCTAGGCCATAACGTCAAATGGCTGGAATGCATTGCCTTCGGGCCTCTACATTGCTCTTGGACGCACCCCAAGCTTTTGTTTGTGTTCAAGCTCCGCCAACAGCCGTCGCCTGCTCAGTAGGGGAATCATTTTGTTGCTTTCTACAAAAGCTCTTGCCTGCTGTACCTCCTTTTCAAAGAAGGGGAAGGCTGGGGAGGCCGACTCGAGGTTCGACAGGGACAACTGAAAAAACGTTCGCACAGCGATTTCGCTCCTCGGGTACGTCACATTTGCAGTGAGAAGCACTTGCGGAAGCAAACTCTACAACAAATTGTAGCAGTCAGCTCATAGCTTCTGGCTTACGCAGACATCTCTAAGTTCACTGCGAGCGCTAATTGCAGCCTCTCCCGCAACTGCTACTACTCTTCTGACGCCCTTCGCAATGCTCTCCTCAGATATCACGACGAAGTCCTGCACCTCAAAACAATCGCTGCCAGACGAGCTGTCTGCAACCCGATGCATTCACGCATCAACTAACCTGCCCAAGACCATGCAACAGTTAATTAGGGGCAAATATGTCCACCGGTGCACAAGCATACAAAAGCATGCTTGCAAATGCACTTCAAACCTGTTTGAACACTAATAAGAGCGCATGTGCCTGCCTGTACAGCACGGTCAGGGCGAAGCACTGGACAAATGCTACGGCGCCGGCCGACAGACCGACTGGTGTACATCTCCATACGAGCTGCGCTGTGCGGAGACAATTCGGAGACCCGCCCCATCATCATCCCTCCGTGCACAGTTCCCTGGGCATTACCTCAAGCTGAGCGGCGTTGCTGAGGTGCGTTCCTCCACAAAGTTCCACGCTGGAGCTCACTTTGTCGGCCCCCTGTGTCTCCTGTATTTTTTGCAGTTCTTTTGTGTCCGGACCAATAGTCACAACGCGCACTGGATCCGGGTATGCCTCACCAAAAACTGCGCACAGCGCTGGGAGCTCCATGGCAGTTTTGAGTGGCAACACCGCCGTATTTACTGGCAAAGAGGAAGCAATCTGAAACAATATCAAATACACAGGGCCTCACAACAAACATCCATACACAAATAAACACTGGCCTAAGGAAAGACGGACGGGGCAACTCGTCAGGATATCTGGAGATTCCACAGATCATCTAGAGCTCACGAAGCGACCGCGCAGTTGCACTCTGGGTTCACCTTCTGAGAAGTGCGGCGCTCAAACCACCCGTTACATCTAAGTATGTAGTTTGCTAGCACCAAATTCTGCACCAGCGTAACGTCAAGGCTAGAATGTTTCGCATACCGCTCTCTGCACGTAAAGCTCGACCGCTTCAATCTGCTGGTTTGTTAGTGGAGCATCCCAGTCAAAGTCAAACCGAAGCCTCTTTTCTTCCACGAGAGACCCCTTCTGTTTGATAACTCTTTTTTCCGCTTCTATAAAAGCGTTCTCGGAGCGTTTCCCACTCTCGCCTTTGCTGTTCTCCTGTAGCAATGCCTGCCTAAGTGCCGCTGCCAGTAAGTGGGTGCCGGTATGGTGCTGGGCCAGACCGAGACGCCGCGCGTAGTTCACGTGAGGTGTAAGCACGTCTCCCACCTGCAGACAGCCACCCTCACGTACCACTTAGATATGGGGGGAAATGCTTGCGTAATTCAGATTCACGAGCAGAGCAGCAAAACTGCCTTCCCACGCGTCGCGCGGCGCTGGCTAATCGTTTTGAAATTACCTTCAATGCTCCTCCTCCAAGCAACGTTCCGAGATGCAGAACGTAGCTGCCACTCTTCTGTGTGTCTCTAACTTTAAAGTGATGCCCGTTAAACTCCAGAAAGCCTTCGTCTCCAAGCTGTCCACCCTGCTCCGCGTAAAATGGAGTCTTGTCGAGTACAAGAGCTACAACAGTACCGTTCTCAGCAGCCACTTCCTGAGAGCCCAATGCGGCAATGATTAAGCCAAAGGAACGGAATACGGTGAACACGCCACATCACAACCGCTATTTACGACGTGCTCTAGTTTGTTGTGCCTTAGTTTGGAATCACCCTAAGGCCCAACCGGTGAGTCTTACGGCAAAGCTTGTTCCATCCCATATGGCTTGTAGCTTGCAAGTGCATGGTGGTGTCGTTTCAGAATCCTGGAAAATATACAACAGAATCGGGGCTCAAGAAGTGGCGGACCAAATGCGTCATGAGTACGAGCATCGCAGACTTCCTCTTACTCAAGGAAAAAGCAAAGTGAAGGTTTTTGTGGGAATGACGTGTACAACATCGCACACATTGAAGAGTCGTCAACTGCAAAGAACGCCCGTTAATATGTGCAAGGAAAAGGCAGGAAATACCAGGGGAGGAAACATCTAGCCGGCTGATGGTCTAGTTGTAACCGGCCGTCCCTGCACTCATACCAGGCGTTCTCCTCGCCTTCTACAAGTGTTTTATTTACATGTTCTGGGACACAAGGAACGCACTATTTCTAAGAAATACACGGCCAATCTCCTTGCCGATTCTCAGGCGGCTCCAACGTACCGCGTTGTAGTGCCGCTGGGAGATATTCCAATGGTACTTGAACGAGTCATCAGTCGGAAGAACTCCTTGCAACTCTAGCTTGTGATGTTGGTCAGGTGGAAGGCGGCCGACAGCGGCACCACCACCGGCCTTGAATCCCATGTTTTCTGAGGCTAGACGGTGCTCCTCGAACCTGCAAGTCAAAACGGTATGGCGAGGAACAGCAACATACACGAACGCACGGCACGGAAACGAAACTATCACTAAGACACAACGCGGAAGAAGATATGTCGGCGGGCATAGTACAACAGAAGCAGTTCGACGCTCGCCCAAAGCAGGAAAGTGCCTTTGGCTCCAAGAACCAATAACACTGCATGTGCGCTTGCACATTAGTTACTGAAAGCTAGTCAACTAGTCATTGCCGGCTTGTCTGTACAAAGGCATGGATGCACAAAGCATTGTGCTAATGAACGCCTGTGTCCAGGCTAATGCTGCACGAAGCCAATTACTGCATGCTAACTTCATCTGGAATTCCTCTGCGTCGACCTCTCGACCCTCCTCCTCCGCCATCAGCTGAGTCAGGTCCAGTGGAAACCCATAAGTTGTATAAAGAGTAAATGCTTCTGAGCCGGGGAACTTGCCACTTGGTGGGAGTGAGGACATGACCTTCTTGAAACGATCCACCCCCTAAAAAAACCATCCTCATAATGCTTCTATTCATCAATACTCGATACCCACTAATGGCTGTTCGATGCACGATGCACGAGAAAAAAAGGTGGGAAAAGAAAGTGAAAGGCACGAGGTAGATGCCCGGTACTCGTTGGCCGTGCCTTCCGATTCAGCGAAAACGACTTCCGCACGCAACACGCTATCACAGAGTCATTCTGCCGTAAACATATAGTTGCTTTTTTGATTCCAAGGAATACCTTATCGAGCGTCCTAGTAAACTGTTGTTCCTCTTTAAGAAGCACGGAATGGACGCGATCTTGTGACCGTAATAGCTCCGGAAAAACAGTGCCAAGGGATGCGCAAACGCAGGCTGCAAGCTGTGGGAAACTCCCGTCTGAAAGGAAAATCACGTTCCACTCGCGACAAAAACCGCTAAAAAAATAAATTTGGAAGCAAGACACACAAGTAAGCGCGGGGACGTAAAAAGGAATGCAGTCGCACACGGAGTAGTGACAAAGAGAGCCTTTGACGGTGACTGTTTGTGGCTTCACTAGGGGCTTACAAGCCTTAAGTAGCTCAACCCAGTGTCATCTTACCCGGCAGCTGTAGCGTTTGCTTGGCGAACCTGACCGCTCGTCTAAGAATTCTTCTTAGGACATAGCCTCTACCCTCGTTAGACGGCTCGGCACCGTCAGTGATGGCCACAGTCAGGCAGCGGATATGGTCTGCCAACACCCGGTAGGCAGTATCGATTTTGTCCTTGTCGGCCGCACCGACCTGCGAGAAACAGCCAATCACATGGAGGTCGTATGCGGTTGGAATGAACTGCTGCGTCTTAGTGTCTTTCACCGTGTTTGTACACCTGCAAAAGCGCTGGGATACGCTGCCAAAATCATATCCTGGATGCTCGCTGACGAGCAGCAGTTGAAAACTATTAGGCCTCCGCCTGCTGAGACATAACGATGCACTGAAGGAAGCATGTACCAATACATGACCGCAAATACTAAATTAAAAAGACACGAACATGCGGTTTTGTACAGCCAAACGCCTTCACACTCAAAAGTAACGTCCAACACACTCCATCGCTGGAAGACGAGCCATATTCATACATACGGTGAGCGGAACGCAGCGAAACCAAGTAAGAGGCAGGAGCACAGTTCGCGAAGTACGGGGGTTTCGCCTGGCCAGTCGGACAGAAACGACGGCAGGTGAACAGCACATCCTCACCTTTCCATCGTACTTCGGAAGTTTAGGGTTAAATGAATGAATGCGTTCGAAAATTGGCAAGAAAAGGTCAGTGTCATAGTTAGATTGCTTTCCCTGCAGAACTGAGACGAGACGCTCCAGCCCCATCCCTGCAAGCCTCGAAGACACATTACACGGGCATCCAGCATGACGCAGAAGCACCGAACCAACTAGACCAGGCATTGTCAGATTCCAAGAATTCTGGGTGGCAGTGTGCGATACCCGTATCGACGCATGGGGCGGGAAGGGGTGTTAGCGTTTGCTGGTTTTCTCTGTTGAATTGCATGAAAACCAAATTCCATATTTCCAGCACAGAGGGATCGTCCATATTTACCAAACTTGCAGCATTGCGTCCACCTGCATTGCAAGAACAAAAATGCGTCGGCGATTTGTTATCTAACGGTAACAGCTGTCTAGCTGTTTGAATGGTTTAAAGTATGTTTCCATGGCTTCATACGTACCAATTCTGTCGTAATGAATTTCCGTGCATGGGCCACATGGTCCGACATCTGCCATTTCCCAGAAATTCTCTTTCGCGCCAAAAGGTAGTACTCTGAACAGTAAAGCGTCCAAAAAATGTGAAAGGGATGCGGAGACCATCAGATAGCCAAAAGCAGCAAGAAGGCGGAGGATGCGTAACTTCACAAAGAAATTATTTGCGTAAGCACAATAATGGAGTGCCCATGCATGAAAAGGCCAGGAGTCCACCCGCAGCTGGGCGCATGCAGGCATATGCAAGAAGATTTGAGAAAATATCCTCAGAAGCGCTATTTCTCAGGAAATCAGCTGCCCATGGATCGACACCAGACTTCATGAATCGTTCGCGAAAACTAGAGAAGATGCCCACCTATCTTCTGGCAAGTACTTCAACCAGAACTTCTTCGCATCCAAATCCGGAGGGCAACTGGGGCATTTTGAATCACCCCCGAAGTACGTCGCGTACAGTCTCTCGCAGTAAGCACATCCGCAAAATTACGCTGAGCTGAAAAATCTAACAAATGATTACTGCAGCGCGCACAGACCGCGGAGAAGGCTGCATTCCGCTGTTAAACAGTAAAGTCGAAAACCTAACGCAAGTACTACGTTGTGTTGCTGTGTGAAGGGATCAGGACACAAATACACAGTTACAAGGATATCTTGCATGGAACACGACAAGCAATATGTCCTTATCTGCTCTTCCGTTTCTGTACTGCCGGCCGTTCGCACACACCAGGGAGTGAAGCTTCCTACAAATAAAGTTCACTAAATCTGGTAGCATTTGTCTACGTTACCTGTCTTTGGGAAGTCTGTAAACTTCAGTTAGCAACTTCCACGCCCACTCAATGGCTTCTTCCTTGAAATAGTCCCCAAAGCTCCAGTTGCCAAGCATCTCAAAAAAAGTATGGTGGTACTCGTCTTTCCCCACATCTTCCAGGTCGTTGTGCTTACCGCCAGCTCGGATGCATTTCTGAGTATCCACTACACGACGCAGTTTCCCTGGATAAAGCAAGCACAGCCAGCGATTCCACTTCGTCCACTACATAGCGGCTATTTTCGTTCAGGTGGGCATCTTCCACAGCGGTGAATGCGCACTATAGCCGCAAAGAGCCAAAAGCGCATGAATCAAATGGGCGAACCAAGCAGAGAACTTAGCTACGACAACACACTGAAATTCATCAAGTCTAGTCGTGTAAGTGGTGCAATAACGTGACGGCACTTGTGCACAACAGAAGCGAGAAAAAAAACAGATGTAGCGAGGAATGGATTGGAGGGGGAAACCTGCATATAAGGATGTTCCAACAAGCACTTATGCGACTTGAAACAAAGCAACACCAAAGGCGAAGTAGCATCAGAGTCTGTCTGCTCTAGCAGCTGTCAGAACAGTTCGTCGTACCGAGCGGGGAATTTTTGTCCACTTGCCCCAAAAATATCGGCTTGAACTGATTCATGCCTGGAACAGAGGAGCAAGGATGAACACCCAGAAAAACAAGATCCTACCGGCACGCGAAATCGTGTACACACGGCTGGAACAGACAGTGCATCAAGGAGACAGGTATACGGAGGACACAGCTGCATACGTCCTTGAGAAATGAAAAAGACAGTTGGCACTGCATATACAGAGGAGACAACGGGACTGTTACCCAAGCGCCCACACTACCCACCACTCTCCCCAAGCACACGTTCAGACATTGCAGTCCCATAAGCAAACAACGCCTACGTTTCAGTGATTAGCGAGAGAAATGCGCGCTTGCTCACAAAGAAAGCAGTATACCTGTCGAGATGTACGGGCATGTCATGCAGAAAAAAACGTGCAAAACTGCAGAGCTCCAGTTATTCTTAAGTACAGCATGTACACACGCACCCAGCCAAACCGGGAATATTAAGCCACTACACGTGAAGTCGCCGCACTCTCAGGCTGCCTGGAAAGGCGCAGCTCTGGAAGAAACGGCTTCACACCTTACCAGCGTTAATGAACAGCAGGGTATTGTCCCCATGAGGCACCACGGGGGAAGAGGCATATCTCTTGTGCTTCACGTGCTCAAAGAAGGAAATGTAGAGCTCCCGCACGTCTGCGGACGGCCAACCCTTCTCGCTCGCACGCTTGGCCATACCATGTAGCTGCTCCATCGTGGGCACAGCACTGCTGGCATTCGGTGTGGTCGCCGCCATCGCTGCTTGGTGTCGTTGTCTCGTGCCACTGTACAGACGAACTGCTCCACTCCGCGGTCGAGAAGGCGTCAAGAAAAGCTGCACGCCACCGACAGGCTCACGGAATAATGTACTTGCGTGTGACCCCGGACAGATGAGTAGATGAACTCTCGAATACCGACCTATACGAGAGCAGGTAGAGACAGAGCTTGCCGTGGAAACCGCGAAAGTGCGTCGCGTGCGTACTGCCGACACACCGGTGAGAGAGCCTGAAGAAGCTACAAGTGGATACCACCGAAATGATGCCCACTGCTGCATAAACAACAAAGTTGTGAGACAAATGGCCAGAAGAAAACGGAACCCCACGGTGCCGACTGCGGGGCTCATGCGTCGCTGCTTGGAGTGCTGAACAACAGGCTGCGCAAAAATTATGTCAAAAGTGTCAGACTGTGCACAATTCGTGGTACTCCAAGCATTAACCATTTAAAAAGATGTGGCTTCTCACGCCCTCTCTGTAAAGCATGCGCTCATCGTTTGGGGCTTACTGTGCACAAGGAGACAGCCTGCTTCATTGAGAGGGACAACCTCCATTCCCGTTGTGATCCCTAGTAGCTTTGTTTGTGTATTAAGAGTCAATTATAGTGAAATTTATTGCTATATTCATGCGAGTCACACCTGCCAGTAGTAGTAGTTTACTTCTGGATGTTGGGTAAGCAAAACGCCATCCCGAACGTAAATATCTTCACTCTTTGAAATTTAGCCTGCTCTTACGAATTTGTTTTTGAACTGGTGGCTTGCGCCTTCAGGGGCAACCGCCGATACTTTCCTGCTTTGGATGCATCGCTCGCAGATCTTTGATGTGTGCAAAGTCCGTTTCGATCATCAGAGAACTTGTGTATCTTTGATTTGTGCAACATCTGCTTCGGTTATTAGATGACTGATGTATGAAGGGATTATATTTCTACATGAGAAACCGTAACACAGAGAGAACTCTCGTTTTGTCTTTTGAATATGGTCGAGTGCAACGCTAATACTTTGAAGCAGCGTCCAGATTTTTTGTACGACTTATTTCCCACTTTTTTGCTCGTACCTCAAGTTGGTGGCTTTCTGACTGCGCTTTTAACTACAGCTTTAGCTTGTTAGTTTTCTAGCTTCATTTAGTGTGAGCCATACGTCGTGGTAGCAAGTTGCATGTTTCAAGTCACCTTGACTCCCACTTTTCAATAGTTTCAACAGCCCAATTTGACAACGAGGAATCGAAACATGGGCTTTTGACCGATGGAGAACCAAACGTAAGCATGTTAGCTCGACCGCTTACCACCTCAATTCATGGGACCATCCCCGGCGCTCCAAGAGGAGCGCTAGGTGGTCGCTGGTACACGGCTTCAGCATCAACGGAAACAGGAATTCCTCGCGTTCGCAGTATTATTTCAGAAACCGTTGGTACCGTATACCTGGATACAGATATGTCATTTTCCTTAGTGGGCCTTGTTCTTTGGGATGGCGACGCACTTGAAGGAGACGGCAGAACCAACGGAGTTCCCAACACACGCTTTGTCGTCATCTAGTGACTTTCTCTACTGAAGAACTCTACGAGATTTCATACCTCCCCATCGTTTTACGCTACACGCTTCTCGTTTCATTTGCTGGATGCTGTCCTTGCTGAGGGCACCGCAGTGCCAACGTATGCTGAAGTCCATTCTAGGTCTTGTCATGGAATTATGATTGCTAGTAAAAATTTTAAGAGACTCTATGCGAGAACCCGCTGGACTCCTGAGGTCAAATTTTCCACTTTGCGCCACTTGAGTCCGACGAAACAAGTGAAAACTAGAGTTATGAACCACCACAGATGGCAGACGGCAAACAGCAAATTATTGGGTAGTTTTTGCTCCGCCATCGAGGATGAGTAGTCAAGACATAGGATATGAGGCGAGGCTTAAGACATTTGGCCATTCGAGGGACACAGCTTCAACGAGGGATACTGTCTGCCGAAGAAGCTAGGACGCATCGAAACATCGAAAAGTACCAGTGCAAGTATCACCCCAGCGCTCAGAGTGCTCAACAACTTCCTTCACATAGTGGCCCGTGCAGCTGTACGGCACAAAGAGTTGCCCCAGTGTTGTCAGTGTGTACAGATGCATCGCGCCTAGGCCGGTTCAGGCTCCCAGCCATCGTCTCACCCTTGAACTCTTGCTTAGGGGAACTGTTTTTCTGTGCCGCACTCTAAGGATTGGATCCCTTTGGCATGTACCTTTCATTGCTCACGCAGCTCCGTTCCTACCATCCACCCAATCATGACCGCGTTTCCCAGCAATGAAGCTGAGCTCCACTGGACTATCCCGGAACTAGGGTGTCCGCTCTCTATATAACGATCTCATAAACTACACTCTGTGTACGCTGGCCTTAGACCCTCACGAGATGCAGGTAAGCACAGCGAGTGCCTTCATTAGGGGCTCCATGCTCTGCAGAGTAATGATTAGATGCCTGAGAAGACGTTCAGTAAGACGCGGAAACTTGCAGACACCAGGAAGAGATGCTGCTTCTCGCTTTTTGCCTGAGGAATTAAGCGAACTTGCGCGTTCACGCATGTCTAAAAGCTTTTCACAATACGTGACATACTGCTTTCAGTTGCTACCACTCGCATCTAACCCCCTTAAAGCTTTGCTGTGAGTATTGCTTCCCTTTGATACATTAAGTTGGAGAATGGGAAATTTGGCGGCCTCGCAGAAATTTACTAAAGCGATGCTCACAATAAAAAGCACTCGCTTTGTGCAATATTTACTCCGCATAACGTGTATGCATCTATTTTCAAAAGTAACTCCCTTGGCTGGTATTTTGCGAGTTTGTCACCAGAAAGGCATTACTGTGAAAGGTTTTGCAATACTGCCAGTCATCTAGCTTCTAAGTGCTTGGGCAGTTTTACACGGCAAGCGTGCGATAGCATTTCTCATATCATTTACCTGAATTTCACACAGGGTTAGCCGCTAGCTAAGCCATCCTCACAATGTCGGTGAAAATGAAAGTGTGTATAGTAAAGTGGTCAAAACTAACAAAAACCGCTATTGCGGCCAGTATTATAGTGCTTTGGCAAGGGGCTTGCCGTGGGATACTTGGTGAACTCGAGCAGCTATGAACCCGACAAATGGAGCGCGGTAGCTACACTGAAAACGGCTCAGAAATTGAGCTATGGCGATGCAGATTCGGCAATAAAGATAGAGGCCATGCATCTGGGAGAAAATAAGCGAGGCCATCGATGAAGCTGCGGCATCACGAAGTGCACGGGAAATGGCGAGGCCAATGCACCGGAGTCTCAGTGGGGTTTTATTGTCTGCATGGGCTTCAAAAATTCTTTAAAATGTAGAACACATGAATATTTCAGCCTGTTGAGGGCTAAAAAGTGTAGGAATTAAACTATAGTCATGAGAAGCAGTTTGTCGCAGCCGTGGCGAAGGCTCAGAGCGCTGCACTAAGTTGTTTCGCAGGAACCATCTTCAATGGTTGCATTACTTAGTGTTATAAAGACAAAACCTGAATATCTTCATCCGCGTTGAAGCAATCTAACTGGAATAGTCACTTTTTCTCAACCTAAAATGAAGCAGAAGTCTGGTGGCTTTCTCGTATAAAATAAGGAGCGACAAAGTTAGCTCTGTTTTTGCCGATAGAGAACTGAGAAGTTCCGGATAAACTGATGATATTTCGGTGAGAAAATAGGGATACACGTCTCAAAATTCAGGCTTTGGCTGCGGTGAGGTTTTGCAATGTTCAGCGGACCCCGTGGTTGAATTTGAAAGGTTTATGGTTCCTATGGTGGCAAGCAGGCGTTTTGATTTCTTTCCGTAGGCGTCTTTAACCCAAACGCCTTGCAACCAGCACTTACCTCTCCCGCACTTGTTGGCTAGGATCTATGCTGAACAGCGATGCAAACCTATCCATTAAATTCAGGCGCTGTAGCACTCCTTATATGCCTACCTGTTTCCTTGTTTCATCAACTTTAACTGCCCTCTTTCTGTATGGACGCCTCTCTGCCGAATGTCCGTCTGCCTGTACGTGTGTCTGTTCAAATGTCTTTGTATGCTTATGGCCAGCTCTGGTGACAGGTAACAATGCATAACGCACACATCAGTCGGTTTCTCAGATGTATATATCTTCATGCCCGGATGCACTCGACGTATCTTGCTTGCTTGTCTGAAGCCCCAAGAGCACACATATTTGTCCTGTACGTAGTTCATGTAAAATTTTCCGCCGCTTGGCCAGCGGCTATTCCAACGAAAGGTTTGGAAAACTACTAAGGCATAACGACAGCTTATATGCTGTTCTGCGAGTTACTACTATTGCTAGCAACGCTCTTCCATCTATAGAAGGGAGAGAGCTGTGGGCTCGAGAATATCGATTGTATCCAAGCTTTCACTGTGAACTTATCCTCACAATGAAGACCACCCCGGGGAGGTGTACAATATGTTTGGTAGCAGTAGGCATACAGTGTAATCTCTGGGGTCGAGTATCTTGGGCCTTAGTCTTAAAGTCCTACAGGATATTGCTCAAGCTCTGTCGACTCTGCGTTGCAGACTTTGCGGTTTCTAAATTATACAATAGTTATTTTCATATTGTTATTCCATATGTATTATATATGAGTATTCAATAAGGGCGTAGTTAGCGCAGTTCGTACACATGAGGATGCTTAATCCTCAAACCTGTTGAAAGCAGAGCCATTAATAGTGAAAGGTAAATCTCAAAGGTTGAAAGCACTGAACATTGAATTGAAACCTGAAGTTTGGACTCTTTTTGCCGAGCATTAGAGATGCGTTTGTTGTACAAGAAGAACAAAAAGGGTCGAAATAAATAGGCAGAGATACAGTGAAACAGAGACTGCATCACGGGAAACGGTGGCAGTCGGAGGCAAGATTGGATAAAGTCAGATGCAGTCACGTAAACACGGATGAAAGCGCACTTGACAGCACGGCGTTATCAATGAAAAGAAAGGCAGCTGCGCGTTTGCGCCCCCTCCCGAGCCCCTGTTGGGCCTCTGATTTTTCTTTGCCTGCCTTGCTAGTCATTGGTGAGTATTCACCCCAGAACTCGGCTATCGTGATTTTAAATTAGTTCTCCCCTACTTTCTTCTTCTTGAAGTCCTTCACCGACATCGCGGGTTTTAAAGGACCTTATATCCAACTGGCTTATATCATATAAACTGCTTCTTAGACACAAATGGCAACGTATAGACCACTGAAAGGGCATAGAGGTTTCCTCAGCGGACTCTAATCTCTACAATTGCGCAGAGCCATGCATGCCCTTGCAGTAGTAGCTTAACGAGTACTCGCAGGCAGAAGCTACAAAATGCAGCATTGGCGCAGCATTAAGAGCTTCTTTACTTGTAGCATCTGCACTTCTACAAGCAGAAGAAAACATATACAGCGGCACAGGTAAAATGATGTTGTTGGAAGCACAGATAGTGCTAGGTTTGCCTCTAGGTAAAGAACAACAGTACACTCAGCAGAAGTAGCAGCAGCTGCTGCCTCAGCAGTCAAGCATCGCGGACCTTTTACCGCTGCTGAACCTAGAAACTGAAAAGGTTTCCTGCTGGAGGCACCCCGGTGCAATCAGCGACATGAAGTGCAGGGGTAACAAGATCAGTGACGGCAGTAAACTGTACCGAGAGAAAGATAGAGTTGAGCCACAGTAGGAATGGCCGGAAGTGCCGCACCTGCACCTCCTAAAGGCAGCCTACTAGCAGAAATTATGGCAACAGCAAGGTAGCTGCAGGAGCAGTCCTTCTAGCAGCAGCGCTGTCACCATGTCACTAGTGCACAAACTTCCCACGTCCCCCACCAGTAGAGACTTTGCTGGGGAGTTGGTCTTCACCAACTAACCGTCGTACGAATTGACATCAAATATTACTTGGCAGGGAGGCACACTCACTCAGAAAATAAAGCAGCACAGGGATGCCTTCTATGCTTCCTTGTTAGGGGACTCTGCACTGTACGTGTGCAGAAAGTTGACAAGCGTTCATACGCAGAAGCTCCTGAAAAAACGTGCGTCTTCTGTGGCCAGCATTGATATGGCTTCCACTCGTACTGTTCTCTTAATTTACCGTTGCTGGTGCAGCTGCATGCACCGTTCTGGTGCCCATTATAGGGCTATTATTGAAACATTCCGAGCTATTAAGGGTGGCTTTGGGACAAAATAGCCCCTTCAGCTTCTCGAATGCTGCATATTGTGGTGGTTAAAAAATTATAGCCAGCTGAAAGCCGCTAATTTGGGGAAAATGAACTAGGCTTCAGCTACTGAGGAGTTAATCTTTCTCCATGATGGTGATGGGACAAGACGGTGTTTGGGTACATGGAGGCAGAGGTAAAGCTTACGATGAGGGCCTACTTTTAGAAGTTGTTAAATATGAATTATTCATTAAAGCAATTATTTTCTTGATCTAGGTCCAAGGATTTGCGTTTGGCGGCTACACAAACGCTTAGCTTACCATCGCGCCACTGCACCTTCAGAATTTAAACTTTATACTCAGCACCAAGCGGCTAAGGTTTCCTGAATGATGCAGCTATAACTGTGCTTTATCAATTTTGGTATTCTTCTGTTTTCTCCCTTTACTTTCTTGAGCGCTATTGCTTGCCACAGGTGGACCCTCCTGACATATGCAGAGTCAGATCATCGAAACCCATCTGCTCCCTGTTCGGCCAACCATCACGCGTAGAACGCAAACCCCAGCTCTAACTCTCTTGATTTTGCATCGCCGTCCATTCATAAGGGGAGAGAAACAATTTTCCCCCACCAATGTGGTTTAAACTGATTCAAAGATCGACGAGTTGCCTCCAAACTGGCTAGCGGGCTCCGTAGGTTTCGGGAGACGTAGAAACAGTGTTCCAAAACCTAAAATCTAGAGACTTATGCTCCGCACTCGAATTATTCTGCGTCTGCTATGCTGTGTATATCCTGTCTTGATCCGCAGGTGCCTATCCCTGAAGCGTGTGTCTGAATTCCCAGCAGCGTTTAAATTTGACCCCTCAAAGCAAAACTCTGAAAAGATGGATAGGGGCACACTCGTGCGCAAGGCGACTGTAGAGATACAGCGCCGTCCAGCTCGACAAGGCACTGTCACGTTGAAGCCAAACTCCTCGATGCAGAAGACACGAAGCTTTGCTGACCCGCGATCGATCCCACAAATTCTTAAACAGATCTACGTTGTAAGGCCCTGCAATTCGCATAAAGCCACCAAGTAATTTTGCTTCATGGTCGAACGATCAGGACCGAAAGCAGAGGGTCTGAGAATGAGTTTACGCTCTTGCAGTCCGAGCTTAAAGTTTAGGGTCCAAGTTTCAGGGCAGAGGTACCCCGGGTTTGTGCTCAGCCTGAAGAGTATGACGAGGCTTCTTCTGTGCTGATTTGCAACTTCCCGGGGAGTGTCTCTGCTGCCGCATGTCGGAACTTTTGCGGATGGTTTGGAGCCGTTGTTCGGGTGGAGAGAACATCCAGTGTCTCAGGAGAAGCCAATTTCGTTGTTGTCTTTTCAAACCCAGAGCCTGCCGTTGTGAGTTCTTCACTTATTTATTCTTCTTTTTTTGGATTCATTTGTTGAATCACATCAGCCTATCTATTCGCATGCCCCTGCATGTACCAAATGAATTTCCCTGCTCCTGCTCATTTGTCTGCAGACTGCATACAACTGCCATCAAACCTTTACACCTGTGTGCGCGCACTTCTTTAGATTTGATAAGAACAGAGTCCAAGTCGTAGAAATATTTGCCAATAGATTTGCCGTGGGATGCGTAGTGGGCACGTTGCATGATCTCTGCTACAGATTCGTAATGGACCTCCTGGGTTAATTGTGCCTTTGTTGCTTTGTGCTAAGGCATTGAAGTCAGCGGGGGAGTTGATGTTTACGGATGGGAAAACGCCTCTTTTCTGCAGAGCCGTTGACACAAAGCCATCCATTTGGACGTCTCTGACTGCGCTGTGGGGAGGCAATCAACAGGTACTGAATACGGTCCAGCTACAGTAGACTTATAAGCACAACCACGCAAATTCTGATGATGCGTTCGAGTGGCACTTCGGCCATGACTTTAGCTTAGTTGTGTTGAGCACACTTCTGTGCCAATTTCCATTGTGTGAATTGCCTCGACCTTCGCAGTTCGGGTTTTCCACCCCAATGAATTATCAATCAGCCGTTCCTGTTTTTCTACCGTATGACGTGTCTTGCTTGTTCTGCTGTGGCTACAGTTGTTGCCTGTGAAGGGTTGCTACTTTTGTTATTGTCTTTGAAGAGTTGTTAATTCTCATGCTGTTGCTCTCTATTCTGCACCAGGCCTCTCGTTATTCTGGTTATTTTCTGTTATTGCTGCTACCTTTCTATGCTGAATGTTTTTGATTTTTTCTCCGAATCTACTTCTATGCACAGTGAAAGCAAACAGAAAACGTGTTCGTCTGCGCGAAAAAGTCCTGGTGAACTAAATAGCAAGAGTTAAGCCCAAAAACGTCAAGATTTCAAATTGAGGAGTATGGAGACTCTTAATGCTTCTGAAAACGTCATGATGAATGTGGGCAGCATGCAGCCGTCCGCACTGGGAGCAGCGCACTTCACCCATGTGACATGAGCTGGGACTAACGGACTTGTAAGCATGTCCCTAATTGCTTGGCTGATGCATCGCAAGCTGCTCCAAGATAAAGCGCCAGGGACCATCAGGCACATTTGCAGAGGGGTCACATAGGAACGTTGGGTCTCGAATTTGGCTCTCTCACCACCCCTTCCAATCTGTCACGCAAGTGTCGCCTGTGTAGATGCATTTGTCTCTATGCGTTAGAACTAGACGAAGGCATGGTGCCTGATATGCATCATGACCTTACCTTTTCAACACAGAACTTGAAACAGAGGTCTTGAGCCTTTCAATGCGTTCGCATGACTGTGCCAAATAATGGAGACGATCTGTGTACCCTCTGAAGCTGGCTACTGAAAACGAAGTAGTTCTTGCCAAAGAGTTATTCGGCCTACTGATGCTTCCACATATACTTCTTGATCTTACGTCGCACTTCGGGGCTTCTCTGGAGTTGCGGATTCCGTGCACCGGTTCTCCTTACACACATTTTAAATCGATCATTGACCATAATTATCAATTTTAGCTTGATAGAAGCACGAGCTTTTCTGGAGAAAGATTCATTGCCTTGACTTTGCAAGAGACTAGAAAGCTATGGCTGAACTGTGTTTGGCCACATTGTGCAGCCCACATAACTAACGCATGGCGGAGTTGTGGAACGTGAAGCCTCCACTTACTTTGCAGTGGCCCCTGCAGTCACAGCATCGTAGTCACTGCTTACTGCCCTTGTATAGTTACAGAACAGCATTCTACGTATTTGCTCAGCGGTGTTTCTCAAGCATAACTCATTAACTGCTTCCTTCTTCATGCTTACGATTGCTAGAGGTATTGGCTGCGCGGGGAACAGCTTTGCTGTCCTCGCATGCACGAATGACTTTTACTCCGACTTTTTTGCGAACGTGCTCCACTTGATTGCTACTTTAAGCGAGAGCAGTAAAAAAATTACGTAATGGAGTCTTCGCGTAGGCTTTCGAGCTTGTGAAGAATAAGCAGACAAAAACTTCCACAACAAGTGTTCACCAATCAGGATAGACAGAATACTCTGACTCCTGACTCATCTCGGTCCTGGAAAAGAAATCAAATGTGCTTTCAGCAGCAGCACAATCAGCAAATATATTCCTCATGCGTGAGGTCGCAGACTTGGACTGCAATATCGGTAAATTTGTAGGATCCGAAGAGTAGATGTGCTGATTGCTGGATACTGACCAGTGTTCCACGATGAAGGAGCTCATTGCGAAATTGCCTGCAATTGCTTTCACTTTTCTCGGGCGTGGACCTGCATACTCTTGCGGGAATAAGACTCTTCAACGCTAAGCATGCTGCCTCTAAATCACTGCTGAGCATACTTGTTTACTGAGAATTTTGCTGAAGCTGGCACCGCTTCACACACGTAGTTGCATCTTCGCAGTATATGCAGCACATAGTGTTGCATCATTTGCACAGTGTCGGTTGAACGCAACATATGGCGCTACATCATTTGTTCAATTCAGACTGATCGCACGTGTTACCAGCAGTAGTCGCACGCTTCGAATGCTTTGCGCATAGCGGACGGTACCTCGTTACCACGAAAAACAAGTCACCCGCTGTATTGAACGTATCGTGCGTTTGAGGAGGGTAGCGCATAAAGAAACATCAAAAAACATTCGTAGCAGAGACTAATAATGGCCACTCATGTTAACACTCATAAAGACCAGCTCAGCTAGTGAATGAAAGTTCAAGTACAAGTAGATGGCCGGAAAACTCTGTCGATGAGACAAACAAGAGAAAACTCTAAGCGCCTCAGGGCCCAAACCATCGGCCAGTACACTCAGTATTGTACCTGTAACGGCTCATCACTTAACAAGGATATTGGTTTTTTTCGCATTATTTCCAGTATGAGAAATTAAAAAAGCATGCAGGCGCTGCCGCCCTGTAGAGATCCAACAGCGCACCTGCAGCCTATCGTTGTCGCCACGACGGTGATGCCGAACTCCTATCATAGCAATTTTATCTCCAGGGTTGACTTGCGCTGGTCAGTGCGATGCAGCGCAGCTTTCTTTTTGGTGAAAATATTGCCTAGCGAGATGAGCCTAGCTAGCTAAGTGTCACTCCTCTGCTTCCTGACCGCGAGTGACTTTTGGCATTACTCAAGTGGACTTGCTGTTGTACCATCGTATTTGCTCAGTTTCAATGTCCTTTCTCCAATCATCCCATACTGGGCGTTTGAAATTGGAGTGTACACAAGGCATTTGGAATATTTTTGTTTTGAGCTCTACCACTGCTCGTGCAGTCGGCCGTTCACCAGTCTTGTAAATTGATAACGCGCAAAGAGCCTTGGTTGTGAAATCCATCCATGCTTCAAATGGCATCATAGAAGCGTAGTCGTCATAGAGCGGTGCTGCTGCCATCCTTTCCATTATCATGGGCCACCACTTTTCTTTCTGCATTGCAGGCCCGAGTATCTCACAAGCACACCACAGGGCATCTGCCACGAGAAGCCGACGTGACAAAGGTCCCACCGCCTCAGAACATCGGCTTTTGGCTATTGGATCTAGCATTGTCGTAGTAGCAAGGCTCAGGAGGTCGGAACTCATTTCCATCAGAAGCCTCACATCGTCTGAAGACAACGTTTTCCTCTGGAAGATCCCTCGAATTATTGCAAGCTTTCCAGGAAGCCCTCGGCGACAACCTCGAAGCTTAATCGCAAATTCCCAATCAAAAGGTTTTGGTTTCACTCCTTCTTTCAGAACTGGTATTTTGTAGAAAGCATGGCTAGCGAGAAATTCGTCATCCAAATATTGAGTTGTCAGGTCATCATCTGTATATGTCTCAGATTCATTGTCGGAGGAAGTGTCGACCTGTCAGAAAAATCAGCTCAAGACGCAGACCATAGATCAGCATTACGCTTGAAGAGTCCAATGTGCATTGGCAGGATGTACTGCTGCACAGCTCACGCGCTAAATAATGTGCCCGAAGAGAGGAGCTAGCAAACGCTACAGAGTGCACTATGAAATTCTATGATCTTGCCTGTGCATATTCGTCGTCTTGATGGGCCAAGCTTTCACTGGGTGATTCGGCAGCTGTAGGACGTCCCTGCCCAGCACCAGCTGCTGAAGTAGAGCTAAGAAAAGTGTCGAGCACGTTCTCATTGAGGGCACCTAGCGGATCAAACTCAGCGCGTGGCCCTGCGGAGGTCAAAAGCTCTTCAATGACAGAATCTACAAATTTATCCTCGTCAAGATTGTGTGAATGGCTGGTTCCTGGTCGTGCCTCAAGAGACCATGGTAAAACTTCATGAGTGCGCGGAGTTTCACCGACTGAGAATCTAGGTGTCGGAGTCTGTCTTGGTAAAGGCAGCGACGACGCAGAACCTCTACTTTCAGGGGGATATTGCGCTACGTCCAAGGGGCTTTCCGAAGGCGCAGTGTTTGGTGCATAATGCAGCAAGGTTTCCAAATTTGCAAGTGGATCCGCTGTCCACTCGCTGATTCTAGCTCTTTTAGCAAGATGCTGCTGTCCTTCTCCCACTCCAAAAATATTTGTGAACACGCCTTCTGCTGCTCCGGGTGATATTGTTTGTATTTCCGTTGCTTCCTCATACGCACGTTTCTCGCCCCGTTCAATCTGACCTCGATCATCTCCTGGTGGCCTAGCTATCGTCCATGAACTAGTTAATGTCTCAAATCCTTCACATAAAGGCGTCACTGAAGGTTGTCTTGACTTGTCCTGCTCATCTGGTGGGCGAGAAGCCGATAATAGACGGCTTGTAATCCGTGATTTGTATTTATTTGCGTTCTTGAGCTTGCAGGCGTACATCGCGAACACCATAGCTACCAGTAGTGCAGAGGCAACCAAGCTCATGTAGTTCCCAGACCATAGCATCGACCTGGCTGGATGCGACGTGAAGCGGTAAAGGCTATGTGTAGCATCCTTGGGTTCTACTATTGATGTGAAGTGCCCGGGCGGATCGATCGGATTTGAGGCCGCCGGTATGGGCTCTCCTAGCCCAGACTTACAATCGACTGACATTACAGTGAAAGGATGTCCAAGAACATGATGAAAGATCACGTTTTGGCCGGTTTTTCTGCAAGATTTCAGTGGCGCCGTGAAATATGCTGGCCGACACCCTCCGTTGAAGCTTCGCAAATGCTGTCTTCAAGCAGTCAAATACACCAAAACCAATTGACATATGGAGAAAAATACTTTAGGAACAACATTTAAATTCTCTTCTAGTGCTCTTTTTAGGTTGTCTATTGATGGAGGAGAAGACGAACAGGTTCGTATGGCAGCTCGAATAGACCTTGAAATTTACGTGTACAGACTGGTACAGAGCCACATCCATGATATGTGGCTTGAAAAAAAGCGTGTCTTTCAAATTACATAAGGGAAAGTTCTGATCCGCACAACTCAGTTCCTTTGGGAGCATGTTAACGAAACTTGATCGACAGTGCCTGCATCTACCGGGGCGCAGGCAGGGTAGGGCCAAGGCTGAAAAGCTGCTTTAAAGCTGATTTATCTGTTGCAAATTAAAGCAGTATCCTCAACGTGGCAGATATACAGCAGAATTTAGTAGAAATGGGATTTGAGATCGACACCCTCAAACGGCTCCGGAAGCAGTGGACCATCGTTTTGCCTGCCTCTTTTGCAGGAGTTTCAAATTCTCCTATATCTGACACTATATCTGACACATTTCGTATTGAATATATATGCCCATGCTGAATAGAAATCATGTCGTGTTTTCAGTTTGGGGCATTTAGGCCTGTTTGTGAAATGTAGGGTTCTTGCGTGTTGCTACAGGTATGGATTTAGCACACTACTGACCAAATGCGAAATCTTTCAGAATATTAACTATTTCGTCTGAGTTGCTAAGAATGAGAGGCTCTTTTTGATCGGGGCGGCCTTTCACACTGAGCTGCAGTGCCTGCGGCACCGAACAGTGTTCTGCAACACTTACGTTGCCCTGCATAACACTTATGCTCAAAAAACTGTGGCATATAATAAAGTGAAACTATTGAAAATATTGCTCAAAAAATTTTGCTCGCTGCGAAAGTTTGAACGGATGTCTACCAGTCAGCACATCGATCAAGTGTACGGTTTGCGCTGAGAAAATAGTAGGAAATGCACATTACTGTCGTTAGAGGAGGAATAAACTAGCTTTTGCTTTATAAAGCAGCAGGTGTAGGCTTGTGCGTAAATATATCTCCTCTGGGCGCCAGTAGGAGAGCAAGCTGGCGTGGCGATAGCGTTACTGCCCCATCTCTTCGGGCGACACGTCGTATCCTGTGCTGGGTCCTGCAAACCAGTAGGAGTTAGGACTACATTTTCGTATGTTCCAAATGCAGCACTGATAACAATGCTGATTGATAATTCAGACCACAAAGACAGGGTGAGAAAAGCCGAATCATGCAGCCTTTAAACATAAAGCACACGCGGCGTCAAATATTTAGCTTAATCGAAATTTTTGCATTTTGTCATCAAACATTTGAGGTTCCCGACTGAAATATAGACATCAGCCAACTGTATAGTTCATGTTCGCTTCAAGCACTGCGACCGCATTTAACCAGTCAAAACAGTAACCCTATTGCATTCTCCTTTGTACTTAATCTATGCATGAGAAAACGCTGAACCTGTAGCAAATGTTTCAGGCACTTTTACAGGGGGAATCGGCTGAATATCAATAAGCAGATGGCAATACTCATGAGAAGAAAAGACTGTCCAAGCTTCCGCTCTATGTTTCCATGCTAGACAAAAGGGCCGCCAGAAGTACTCTCAAACAAGCAATGGAAAACTAAAAATTTATGGAAACCTTACTGACCCTAAGCAACCTTTACATGGGCTCCAGATGAGCTAAAGTAGGACAGAAGCGCATTGCTTGACTCAAAGATGATTTTTTCTTTTCATTTAATCGGCTGGCATCATAGTGGAAGAAAAAATCTTTGAACTTCTGAACGCTTATATCAGTCGCTTGTTCGCTCCGCGGAAGCTGGTTGATTGTGTGGAACTCAAAGAAAAGAGGACTGAACCTAAATCGATGTTGATGGCATCTACAGCGCGGGAAAATCTAGAGAGGAAGCGAACTTACGAACTTTCACAATAGAACTTTATGGAATTGTAGTGCACCAGCACTACAATCGGGCTTGCTGGTGACCTATAGAAGATAGCTATCTGGTGACCTACAAGAGGTCATAACACTGAACGAGGACAGGAACCCCTTACTAGGATCGAAGTAAGCCAATTTGTCGGCGAATTAGCGTGTATACACTAGACGTGCCTGAAAGCACCCGGAGATTGGGGCTGGCGATAGCGCCGGCACCGATGCAGGCCTCCTCCCCACAGGCCATAGGAGGCGAGAACCCCGAGTGAGGTGGATTTTCAAGAGAACAGATTTTGAAGAAAACTAAAAATGACCATATTTCGTTATAGTTGGACTACTGCTTCAAGGAAATACGCCGAAGGTAGACGATTATCATAGGCACCTACTCGAGGGGGCAGGTAGCAGCGTAGTCGCAGCAGTAGGTGCTGTGCACCAAATTTGGGGGCTGTTCCGGGATTCGAATCTTTGTTCTTTCCGGACTTGGGAGTAGAAATACTATGTTTCAATGACTCGCACCTAGATATCTTCGCTCGATAAGGGAGGCATCTCCGCAACGGACGCGTTATGGGCCCCATACAGCAGGAGACTTCTACAATGTCAGTAT